>NW_009622869.1:43159-68886 GCF_000690535.1 Cariama cristata
CAACTTCCCAGGGAGAGGGTCCCAGTCTCCACGGCCGGTGCCTCCTGCCCCCTTGGCAGACACGTTGCCGACCTGATCCCCATAGGAGATTCGGACTGAATTTCAGTGCTTGTTAAAGAAACTGTTGGATTTTTTTTTTTTAACTTATAAAAGGAAATATTTTATTTTACTTTTTAAAATTTAAGATTGGTCGAACTGCTGGAAAGTCACAGCCCAAATAATTTAACAAAATTGCAAGCAGCTACAAGCAAAGTCTTACAGGAGGAGATGCTGTGACACTTTCAGGCGATGCCAAAGTAGCAGTCCTCTGCGACACATGTTGGGGTATACTGTCAGCCAAATTCAGAAGTACAGGAAAGCACCTTTGCCGTTCTTATTCCTATTCAGTAGGATACTTCTGGCAGTTCTACACTGCTGTCAAGCAGTCTGTCTGGTTGAAAATCTAGATGCATCCATTATCCCCTGACATTTATTGTGACTGTGTGCTATTTAGCTGAAAGAAAAGTTATTCATCTGGGAATCACTTGACAATATAAATGGTCCTATTTTGGGCTTTTGTTGCCACTACAATTAATCAAATGAGAAGCCATCACATTTTTTTGCTTATGCTATCGTTCATCTAAGAAATCTGGCAACCTCCTTTGCTAGGCAGTGCTAATTTTGATATTCTGTCCCATTATAAGGCCAGTTTTCATCAGTTTAGCAAAAAGGATTCTGCAGTAGCTTTTAATAGTGTCATGTGCTCTGACAGAGAATCACAGAATGGTTTGGTTGGAAGGGACCTTACAGACCATCTCATTCCAACCCCCGGCGATGGGCAGGGACACCTCCCACCAGACCGGGTTGCTCACAGCCCCATCCCACCTGGCCTTGAACACTCCCAGGGATGGGGCAGCCACAGCTTCTCTGGGCAACCTCTGCCACTGCCTCACCACCCTCACCGGGAAGAGTTTCTTCCTGATATCTCATCTAAATCTTCCCTCTTCCAGTTTAAAGCCATTTATGCAAACGTAATATGCAAGACACAAAACGAAGGACATAAAATAGACAGCAAAGACTGAGAAAGCCCCTTCTTTCCCATAGCTCCTTGCATAGACATGCAGTGGCAGTCGCGCACATCCAGCCTGTTCCGCCTGTCCGGTGCTCCGTGCTTTGTCTGCGTGCGTGCGCGGTGGGGCCTGGGGTTTCACGAGCCACTTTCCGTGGAAGGGAGTGTAATTTGCTGTGGGTGGAGGAGTCAGAAGGTACAGAGGGGCCGTCAGGTCTCTGGTGTCTCTGTTTGTGTGAAATAAAGACAGATTTTTGAGGACACCAAAAAACTCTGATATTTTAACTCATAATTCACCTTATTTGTGAGGATGCACTACTTGCCTAATGCAGATAGATGTGACATGATACAATAGTCCCTAATGAATCATTTACAAATGACAAATAATTGGTATTGCCAACTTGTTCTTTTCTCACATCCAAAATAAAATTCAGTGAGCTTCTCCATGGCAAGCAAAAACCCTTCCCATCTGCAATCTGAAAAGAAAGAAAATTTGGATGTTCTTATGGTTCAAAAATGGGATAAAAGATATCCCATGTTTGTTAAGACAGCCGAGCATCTCACTGAAGAAAATCAGGGAGAAAAAAAAAAAAAGAGAAAATGCTGTAAAATCTGGTTATCTTAGGCCATTTCCTTATAGCTTTAGCAACCTATCTGAAATAAGGGACAAAAAGGTCAGGACTTTTAAATATTTTTAATTAAACTTTTCAGCAGCTTAGAAATATTCCAACTCTTTCCTCTTTTACACATCTGAACTTAAAAAAAAAAGTATATATCAATCAATAGGAAAGAATTAAATAGCAAAAAAAAAGAAAAAAGGGCATTTTATGTAATTCGCAAGAGCACAGCAAGTGGCACTGGGGGTAATCAGGAAGAAACAGAATGTGTGCTTGTATCTTTTGCTTAGACACCGCTTCCTTTCTTTTCTTCTCCCCGCAATACAAAGTTTTATCCTGTAGACAGGGCACCTGGCACTTTTTTGGCTTCCATTGATACAGAACTCGTCATTCCTGCACAAATAAGCGAGCTTTCTGTTACTGGAAGATAGAAAGAAAACAAGGTGTCTTGTATGAATCCATTTTGACTGGTGCACCCAATGACCAGGGTCAGTGGGAGATACAGGTAAACCCCTCCCATTCAGCAGCCTTTGTCCAAAGGTCATTTATCAGGTGCCGTGGTCTCACGACATCACTAGGCAGCTACTCTTTTGTTATCCCGCAGGGCAGCACACAGACCCCAGGTCATCCCATAGGATGCCAACGCGCACACGCGGCTGAGCACCAGGCCTCTTCCGTCTGGGGTTGTTCACAAAGCAGGCTTGGTGATATATAATGCAAGGCTGACAAAGCTGGCAGTATCCTTTTAAAAAAAATTAAAAAGAAAGAAAAGATAGTCTGAGGTGAAAAAGATACAGTATTTTCACAGTTCAGAAAAGAAGAACTTCAGAAAGATTTCAGAAAGTAGTATCTTGGCTGCGCTCCAAAGCACTTCAGAGTTGACTGCCAAAGGATTAAGTCTCCAGTAAGATAAAAATATCTGTGTATAAACACACACACACACGCATGAACGCAAACACATTCAATATATGTCTAAAAAGCCTATTCAAATAATATTAAATGATTCAAACTGGCACAACCATGAAGACTACAGGCAAGACGGCAATCCCTCAATAACCATTGCTTCGCCCTTGTGTCCGAGGGCCACAGAAACTTTGCCAGAGTGAGACTCTGTGAAAATCCCAGCTCCGAGCACGTCTCCTGCCTTACTGCCCCAGCGCAGGAGGCTTCTCTTCCAGCAAGACTTACAGCTGCTTTCCACAATTACGGCACCATGGACGCTGCAACACCTTTTCTATATCTCCCACAACTAATAGGGAGTCTGCAAACATAGGTAAGCCTATTTTTCAGCTATTAGTTTTTAATAATTCTGGAAACTTGCTCGGAGTTTATGCATTAATCAATATTTATTTGCTAAGTTTGTTCTGAAGTCAACTGTTGCTTTTACCACTACCCAGTTTCCAGTGCCATTTTACTATGGCACCGCTGAAAAACCCTGTTTTCCCCAAAAGGGAATGAATGCCATAGATACCTGGCAAAGGGATACTGTCTGAAGGCACGAATGGTAAACAGTAAGTGTAACTCTAATTGTGGTAACTAATCAAAATCAGTCTTTGACCAGAACATGCAACTGCCCAGCAGCTGGGCAAGCAGCCTGGTGACCATGCGCATCACCTTCACACCACCTGGTTGTTTATGAAATGGCTGTCCTCTGCACCTGGAGGGGATAATGGGCATGTAATGAAGGAGGACGGGACCTGGAACTGACAAAGCAATATCTTTTCCTTCTGATTAAGTATTTCATTAAAAGCTCTGTGCTGTTCAGTCACTTGTAAGTCGTGACGAGGCAGGGAGGAAGGCCGTGCTAACTAGCTAAACGTCTTGCATAGAATGACCAAGAAGAAGTAAGAAAAAGAGTTGAATTTCAGCACGTGTTATTCAAGATCAATATAAGAATAATTCTTCCTGCAGGTGAACATTATTAGCCAACAATGCTCTGACTATTCAGTGACTATCCAACAAATACCCAACGCAGCAGCCTGAATGGAGCCTTGAGGTTTGAGCTCTCCTCTGCCATTACGCGCAGTCTGACGTCAAGGGGTTGCTGGTGCATTGGCAGGCTCCTTTTGTCAGAAGACAATGGGCACTTCAACAGCTGCCTGTGGAATGACAGCTAAGGAAAGAGATGTTTTTCTAGGGATTTTAAGCTGCTTTTTTTCCCCCGAAGAACTCAAAATTATTCCAAATACTTAAGTGATGTAGATTTTCTATGCAAAGCATCACAGGAAGATTACTGGAGGAATTCTGTCAGGGTCAGACAAGTGACTGAAGACAAAAACCAAGATGTAAGCTTGGCACGCCCACAGGGTTTTCTTTGGTGAGGGCTGGATCAAGGTCTGTGGTTAAAATGTACACAAACAGAAAATGGGGCGTCCTGTTTTGCTGATTTTGTAACCTTGAGTGGTGAAAGAGTGCGTTCAAGGGAGGCTTGAGAGCACTTTGTGAAATGATAACACTTATTATCACCATGATACTTCATCAGTCTTGTTACATCACAGGACACATCATAACTTAAAAAATTAAATGAAAGAATACGTAAGCAAGAGAATGCTCCTTACCTCCAGGCCAAGTAGACCACTGGGTGCTCCATTAAAACGTTTAATTGTAAAACTTCATACATTAATCCAGGATTGGAACGTGCATAGGGGAGTATCTCTGGGCAAAGCTGCTCAGAACTGTGCATCTTGATTAATTCGAGGAAAATGAATTTTCAGCACAATTAAAATTGTCCACATGGAATATTCCTCAGTACTGAGGAGCTATCATCACTTTCCGTGAGGAAACTCTAGGAGTGTTTCCTTTTAGAGTGACTTGGCCATTAATCTGCATCTGTCTCTGCCTGGTGAAAGCTGTAGTTTGAATGCTTGGAGTTTACTCTATCCTCCGCAGGCAAAGCCTCGTAGCCAGACCTGTATCTTCCCGCTGTGCCATGGTTCCCTTTCTCCGCATTTTCCGTAGGTTAAAGGAGGCATCTGCTGCGTCTCTCACCGTTGGCAGCCCAGTGTGCTGTTTTAGGGCAGCCCAGGTTGGAGTGTGCGCTGTGGCACTGCTGGGGCCGAGGTCAGGGAGGCTGTGGGGACTTAGCAGAAGGTAAAATTCAGATAAAATCTACGAGACATAAGAACCTCTAAGATGTTTACGATCTTTGTGTAAACATTTGGAAATAGGGATTTATAATGACACTGTTGACAGTGTGTTAGCTAGAACACCTGTTGAGAACAAGATAAATGGCCGGTCTGGACTGAACATGAGGCTATTACAAAAATGATGGATGATCTTATTGCTTTTGGAGATTAGATCAGAACTGCTGGAACCCCCAGCTACCCTTCCTTGTACTTCCAAATTGCCACGTGATCCTGATGGTGAGATACTGAGGCACATATTACATGGCCTATCTACAGACGGCGTAATGAGTAGAGAGAAATATATTTTACATTCCCTTTTTAGTCTAAAATATGAACTTTCAAAATATTGATTTCATTTAGATTAAATAAATCAAAAACTCATTCAGTAAAAGAAAAAAGTTATTACCATTCTACGTTTTAATGCTAGACTCACTAAAGGTGCGTGTGCTTTAATTATGTGCTGTAATTCAGACCACAATTTAAGCATTCACTTTTTAATTCAGCCTCTCCACTATTTTGGTATTTAGATGAAAAAAAAAAAAAAGTAATAAAAATCAGCTTCTGCTAGCTAAAAGACAATTAATTTCTCAGGAGGACTGAAAAAGGCACAGATCTCATTGGATTGTTAATAAAACATGGTATCATTTGAATCTAAGCTGAACAAAGTCAGCTGTCAAAAGCTTTTGTCCTTCTGATGTCAGTTCAACAGATTGCAATATTAATATGCAAATGTCACAGATCAAAGTCCACAATTAACAATGACACTTGAACTACCATTTTTATTAATGGTATCAGTATTCTTTGAAAGCTGATTCCAAACATAGACACAGAAATCATGTAAAACATGATTTAAAGAGCACAGGGTAGTAAATAACAAAAAAATCTTTTTTTCTAGAAAAAAGGCTGTTAGCTTTTGCACACAAACTGCTTCCATAAGCCTATTAGAGGAACGCACAGTCTGAGTTTGCCCGTGCTGATGTTCTTAATCATGTTTCTTCCATCTGTGTTACCCTAAAGTACAATTTCTTCTGGAGTTTGGAAGCTGAGTTTTCAGATTCGCACCAAAGTTTGGGTGGAGATAAAGCCTGTCGCGGGTGAGAAGGCGGCTCAGCGTTACGGAGCTCTCCTTGCCGACGAGCCCCTCCGACGGGAAGGCTGAGGAGATGATGTGGGTTAGATCTTGCTTCTTCCCAAGCGCACAAGGCTGACCGATTCCAGGGAATTTGCTTTCAGGCTATGCAGTACCGTACCACCTTTCAAATTCACTTCCCATTCACCACAGCCGTTGTGTGGAGCAGATCAGCACGGCTCGGAGCAGGGAGGCTGTGGTCGGGATGTCTGCACCGTGGGATGGGACAAGCAGAGATGGGACAAGCACAGGCGTTCGGTCCAGATGTTGGGTACCAGCAATTTCTGCTCAGCAGGGAAGGGCACAGGCTTCTGCCCCTGCCAGCTCCGTGTTTGCTACTGCACGCTGCAACCCCAGTGCCTCCAGGGATGCTAAACAAAATAAATCTGATCTAATCTCTGGCCCTGAAGCACACTGGCACAGCACAGCTTGAATCCCTATGGCTAAAATCCCTTACTCTCCAACACAGAGTAGTGATACTTGGATTGCCTTTGGGGATGGCTCCCAGCCCATGCTGGCCTTTGACCAACACCCAGGAATCGCTTGGGAGACTCCTCATAGGCATGCACTGAAAAACAGGCCAAGAAAGGACTGTGCAAACCGTTTAATGGTACAGACTGTATGAGCTCCGCTTTGGAGGGCAGGTAACAGGTGGATCCCCCATGCTCGGGCAGCAGACGAGGACAGCATGACCTCTGCCATCCCGAGTAGTCTCATTCGTCTGCCATGACCTGGTGCTCTGACCCGGGGAGCTCCCGACTTTTCCCTCTCTAGGCCCCCTCCTCCCTTTCCCCTTACACAGGGGGTCTCACCGGTTTTTCTCCTTAAGGTCTCTCAGCACAGGCAGCACCAAAGGAAGCTTAACAAGGTGCACAAACTCAGCCCCGGTCAGATCCTACTGAAATCAATGTCCTGCTAAAAAAAAAAAAGTAAGTTACTGAAGGATCAGCTGCTGCTCAGTAATGTCAGGAAGTAATTCCAGACATATGATGTTGTCTCTCTCTTTTGAAAATGCCAAGCAAGCCACAACAGTCAGTATTCCAAAGTCTGCAGAGTAAAATACATTGCAGAATACTTCCAAAAACTCTCACAGTAGATTGAACAAATTGTAGCCTTGCCAGATCCTACAAGACAGAAAATTTGAGCTGGTTGAAAACTGCTTTGCAGAGGAAAAGAAGAAAGGCAATGTGAAAATATTTCATTTACAGTGTCCAGTGTTTGAAAAAGATTATTTTCTTAAAATCCTCAGAAGTTCTCATATTAAAGATTGTTGAGATGGCATCTTCCTTAATTTCTTTTTCACAAGAAAAAATTGTGACCAGACCAGCTGATAGAGTTCCTTATTCCTTGAAATCGGTTGGTTTGAGCTTGGCAAACTGAAGAAATGCAAAAATTTCCATGTTAGACTGAGAACAGGACTGTACTTGAATGGTGGTGGGAACATGATGCTCTCGAGTTTGCTGTGTATTTTAGTGCCAGGCATAAAACCAAAATTTAATTCTGCTCAGTGATTGGCCTTTTTTAGAGGATACATGACAATAGGTATCAGCTGCAGTGAAAAATTCAATGAAAGCTTGCTGGAAACCGCAGCAGATAGCAACACCAATCCATAGATTAGCGTTTCAGTGTTATTATTCTTCAGGCTGTGCAGATGGTGGTTTGCTTCATGCCTGCTCTTTTCAGGCACCGGCCCTAGTTTCAGGCACTATCTATGCCTTCTCTCATTTGCATCATTTTCCTTCAAAATAATGGTCTTTAAATTTCACAACATTTTCAAGCTCAAGGGTGTCAGAACGACCTAGATGGTGGCAGACATTGGGAGAAAAAAGACAGACAGATAGCTGGAAATGGTACAGATTATGCCTACTCAAGCTCTGAGTTTTCCAGTTGTCCCTGGTTTAAAACTTTCTTCTCTCCTCAATGGAGGTATATACATCAGTGCTCTTCCACACTTCTGAATTAATTGATGCCAAGACCAAAGCAGATTACTTTCTGAATCAGTCAAAATTGGTTACTGGGCTCAGTACTGAATGCGTGCTACGACCTGTGCTACATAGGAACTGGACTAGTTGATCAGATACTCTCTGTTGTCCTAAAAGTCTGTAAATCTTAATCTATGGAAGCTGTCACTTTTTGATTTATTTTTGTTGACACTACAGGATTCCAAAGTTTGCCAAGAAGTTGAAGTCCTGGAAAAAAATTGTGGCCAGCTTGAAACAAAGCTCCTGGACATTCTGATAGTTAAATGGTTTAACTTTCTGATGTAAAGGTCTTTTACCTAAATTTCCTTCTACTTAATTTTCTAAATGTTCAGAATACTCAAAAACTTTTTTTAATCTTCTTTATATTGTTATTTTTCTGGGAAACATTTTTCCATCCATTCATCCAACCTGCAAGTGAATTGAGAATCCAGTTTACCACTGTGTTCTGTTGACAGCTGACCTTCTGCAAGTAACATCATCTGGCGTTCAGTTTACCTTCTATCAAATGAGAACAACAATTCCTTGTAATCCTTCTCCTCTCTTTGTCTCTGGTGCTCAGGGATCGCACCCAGCACAGCTGAACGGCCATCCCCCAAGTGCTGTTGGACTTAATATAATAATGAATTTAGTATCTCTGAAGTGGAACCAAACAGTCTTTCTCTTGTCTAACAATTACATGAATGATGAGAAACTAAAACTTGATCTCCACATCAAGTATTTTCAGAGAGGTTCTCAGTATGTTTAAAACTGAATAAAGCTTTCGTTTTACTCCTGTAAGGCAGCCATTCCAGATTAAAACTACTTTATATTGACCTTATTTTCATAATGCAGTTAAGATTTTGTCGTATTGGTTCTCATTAAACTGCATGGAGCCTTCACGTTATTAAACTGTGATTCCCTTAGGTTAAGAGATACCGGAGTCACAATGGCATGTGCATATTTCCATGTTAAATTGACTTCTTTGCACTCAGAGCAATATTTTATTCTTTAATAATTTTAAGATTCTTTCCAGTGATAAGAAATTGAGTTTCTTAGTGTCATTGATGCCCACAAGCTTTAGCAGTAAACGTCTTACAAAAATAAGAGCAGCAACATTAAAAAGGACCAGAGGGCATGCAGACATCATACTCACCTAAAGATACATCGGTGCTGCCTGGCCTTGAATACTCTTGTGATCATCCAGTGGTTACAACACAGGGCTGTGTCCTGCTCCTAAGTTTTCTTTGGATCTGCTCTGCGATATCCTACGTCACCATAGCTTTTTGAACGTTAATCTTTTCATATGTGAAAGGATAAGACTGACAGCATCTCGGTCGTGAAGTGCTGTATTTGTTGACTGGATCTGAGATCCAGTTCTTCAAGGTGTCCATTGCAATCTCCCAAGCATCTGTAGACTAAAATGGATTTTGCGAATTCTCAGTAAGATATGCACAGCATGTTGCAAAATAAACTCCAGAAATGGAAAGGACATTTCTGGGTGACCTTATTCACTAAGTGGATCAACATGCCTGTGAAAAAACTTTTGATGAGGGTGACTCGGTATGCAATTTGTCTCTTTGGGCATGATCCAAAGCTTATTTAGCTCAGTGCTCGGTGCAAAGACTGACTACATAGGTTTTAGGTTACACTCTGCATCTCCATTGAATCCTTTCAACCACTCCCCTCTTTTAAACAACCTCAGCTTCATTTATCTGGTACTTGTTTCTTGTCGTGTCTTAGCTCCCTCTTTGGCTTTGAAGTGCCTGTGGCACGTTGTCTCCTTATTCTCTTCACAAAATACTTTTGTTGTATTCTCTGAGTCCAGAAGAAATTTAAAAAGAAAAAAGTTCAAGTATTTATTCTCACAGTAAGGAGTACGCAATTTTATTCACAATGTTTAAGTAATAACAGAGCCAAGAGCAAAGGCAATGACCTGATCTAGATGACGGATTCTCATCTTTGTGTGGCTCAGCCCCACTTAGGAAATGCCATCCTGAGGCTCATTGTTCCTCGCCATGCCAAGTCTAGCCCCTGTCTCGTTCCCACGGGTGGCTTCAGGGCTGCTGCCTCGGCTCCTCCAAGCTCCCCGCCAGATGTGCAGGGCAGAGGCAGCTGAGATGGTCTTGCACACCCCTTCTCACTTGGGAGCCGTGTGGCAAGGATCTCGTGCTTCCACGACAGAGGGTCTACTGCTGTAACTGATTTACGCTGCGGGAAGTCGTATCACAACAAGGGGATGTCAGCATGCGAGGGAGAACTGGGGTAATATTATAAATAATGGTAATCGTAACCTTGTCTTGCTCTGAATTGACATATAGCCGGGAAAAGCTTATCAGAACAGATGGCTTGAGGTACATAAACAATACTTCGTGAATATGTGATTAGACACGACAGTCCTTATTGCTTCACGCACCCAGATTTTGATGGGAGAAACAATACCAAAAAATTTTGAATTGTGAACAAGCCTTTTTCTGCAAAGCCCCTGAGTGGAAACTTAGCATATATGAATAGCTTCCCTGCTGGTCTGGTTACATCAGCTACACAGACAACATAAGTGGAGCTGACAAAAGTTGTCTTCCTTCTGTGCAGTTACATCTGCCAAGGGGCCTGGTTGCACAGTGTCATCCCGTAAGGTGACACAACCCCTCGCAGCACCAGCTGACACCGCTACCCTGGGCAGCTCACGTTAGACCTGCCCCCTAAAGGAGCAGCCTTCCATCTGGACACATCCACAGGAATCAGATCCGTCTTTAACCTTGGTAGTTCACAGTAAAAGAGTTAAGTCAGCCTGTAAAAACAGCAACCAGAACTGATTAGTCATTCTCAGGACCTGGCTGCTGTCAAACTAGAACTAATCCCGTTAAGAAGTCAAATGCTTTGTTCAGATGCCCCGTTCAAATACTTCTAGATGGAGAGCTGTTCAGCGCAGCGAAGGCTGACCTCGCATCAGCAGAAGATCCTTGTCCCATTTCAGCCAACAGCAAGGAACGTAGGGAGATCAGGGCGGCAGAACAATAGTTTAGAAAAGATCTTCACTAATCAAACAGAAATGTTGGCATCCTCACTTTCTCCAAAAACAATACTGCTGTGCAAATAAAGTCATAAAAGTGATGGTGAACAAACAAAGGACAAGGAACACTTTTTGTCTGACATACAATAGGAAGTCATAAATGTCTTGGTCTTGCTAATGTGTTGGTTTTGCTAATGTGTTGGTTTTGCTACAGTTGACTGTAAAAGCAGAACCTTCCTCTTATCTGGAGATCTTGTGTCTTTTTATGTGGGTGGGGATACCCCTTTGTGTACCTTGTCAGTAAGTAGGAAAAAGCATCTGAACCTTGGACTCAAAAGTATCTCGAAATAGTCTAAAAATGATAAAAGCTGTCATAATACTCTCGGGAGAAAAGACGGGAGAAAACAGTTGTATGGTTACTGTTGCAACTGCTTTTTGCATGAACATTGTTTTACTCTTGGGGGAAAAAAAAAAGATCACAGAAACAGGAGGAATGTAAGTGTTGTTAGAACAAAAACACATTCTAATTTCCTAAATTTCATAATGCTTAGGCACAAGTTTACTTTCACCTGGTTTAGATATTTGCAAAATTATCATTGCCTGAGAGTTCTAATGTGGAAGATAATTAACAATATTATGGCTCTCCTCACCTGGCTCTTGACTGCAACTCAACAGTTGGACATGTGCACATAAACTTGGAACACAGGTAATGAGATGATGATGTGCTATAATAACACGATAATTAGATATGTCATTGGCACTTCAGTCTTCTGTAAGTCAGGTCATAGCGAGAAGATGTCAGATTACTGGGAAAAAAAGAGAGAGAATTAAAAATGATCATAACCCTGTCTTGCAGTGAACTTCAAAAAGGGTGAAAAAAAATCTTGGGAGAACAGGGGCCTTGAGCCATATAAGTAATGATTTGTGCCTCTGCAATTAGACATGATATCCTTACTGTTCCACGCTGTTTGGTGGAAATTGTAGTGTAAAGCAGTTTTAAATTAAGAACAAGGATTATCACCCCTTAAAACTGAGGGAGTAATCGATTCATTCAAATAATTACATCTTCTAACAAAGTAAAATAAGGAAATGTGATTAGTTTACAGAGAAGAACGGGAATGTGAGAAAGATTTTACACTCTCTATAGACTTCTTATGCCTTATGAGACTCATCTTACCGAGATCATTATTAAATAGAAACAGGTCCCTGCAGGCTTGATTTTAATTTAAGGGTGACAAAGCTGAGAAACATGGTGTACAAGCAAAGGCTTGCAGAGTAGAAATGAATGATTACACAAAGAAATTAGATGTTCTGGTGTGAAGTTTTGTATCTGCACAGTCTGCTCATTACATTTCACAGCAACCCTACAATTCACGAAAGTCATTGTCCAGCAAGTAAGAATACATGAAGCAAGGTTCATAATTCAACAAGAGAAGTCATTCCTAGTCCTGCTAGTCCTTCCTAGCATGAAGGAGAAGCAAAAAGAAAGCACAACCACGTCTTGTTCATTAGTTGTAGGGTGGATTTGTTCACTGCAAATAGTGAGAGCTGTCACAGAATAACAACCCAGCAACCTGTCATGCTGTGTGGAAATGTTTTTAAATGCTTCCATGTCTATTGTACCATCTCTCTCCAAATAATACGCTCCTCAAATTCTTTGGGAACATTTTCTCCTTAGAACTCTCTTTTTAATATCGTATCCATGAGCCCCATTCACTTAAGGGAGTGAGGTTTTATTCATTTGTGAAATACAAAACAAAGCAAAATAGACTAATAGACAATGTGCTTTATGTTAGAATCATTCTATAACTCTGCTCAACTTGTCCATTGGCCTTATTTAGATGGCGAAGCCCATAGCATGGGAGAAGTGCCTGCTTTGGTGTCTTCTTTATGTGCAAGTAGGCTGCAAGTTCTCAGCAGTTACAATGGCAGTAATTTCCCCTTGTAACTACAAATACTTCCACCGCTGTGAGGTGCTTCTCCACTGAGAGCTCTGTGGGTGTCATTAAAGAGGTTTAATTATATGCCACACATATGCTACACTCTCTAGTTCCAGTCTTTATACACGGGATGCATGAACTTGAAAACCAACGGTTTAAGTATTTCATTTTGGGGCTGTTTAAAATACTGTAGCAGATACCAAAAGCCCCCAAATGATAGTTCTCACATCTCTTCAGAGTTCTCATGGAGTGAGGAGGCAAAATGGGAAACACAGGTGTAATATAGTGATGGCTTAAGGCAGGCAGAGATGGTGAGTTCTCATCCAAACTTTGAGCAATATCTAATGGCACAAGAAGCGGTTAAATTCAGAACCCACTTCTACGATAATTCAGTGGCATGTTTTGATCATCATGAGCTACGTGGAAGAACACTGAGCATAGCATGAGATAGACAGCAAATGGACCTGCTAGTCAATGACGAACTGGGAGAAGGTCCAGTCCCACTGTGTTGCCAATCTCCACTAAAGGCCAGAGTTTCATTGTATGCAACATCGCATAATGTTACCCAAAATACCTGCAAATCAAAGAACATATGACCTAGTTTTAAGTTTTAAAGTCTCATCTGAAAAATCTCTGGGGCATATACCACATCAAACCCAGTTATCTGCTTCCAAAAAGATGAAGGGTTGGCTAATTATCTGCCTGTCTGAGCTGTTCTGCCATGACCCCATACGTTCCAGACAAGCCCAGGAAATGGGTCCATTTTCTGAAATTCCTTTCAAAAATATGCACTCCGGACATACTGAGGAAGGCATTTTAGCAAAAAATGAATGATCACTATGCATTATCATACAGAGATTATCACAGGAGATTTTACCTTTATTCTTTAAAAAGTTTAGCCAAACTAAATTATATTAACCAAAAGACATATTTTAACAGAAAATCTAAAGAAATTACATGACAGCAGGCACTGGTATTAAAGTGCAGATCTTTTAGTTTCTAGATTTTTTTTTTAAAACCAATTTATGTACTCTTTTGTGTCTCAAAAACATTAGCGCTCTGTTGTTTAGTTTACCAGGGTGAGAGTTGAAAGAAAAAGCTACTTTTATTTACCTACCCAAAGATTTTATACTGCCATTATCCCTGCAAGTATCTGAGTAGCCCTCATGAAAAGGTGGCTGAATGAGCAAAACCTCTTTATGCAACTGCAGGTATTTTTGCCTTCTCAGAGCTGGAAATCCTTTTCTTGTTGAGGATTTTTTGTAGGAAATGGATATTGCTCCTGTTTGCCAAGGAAAGATGGCCTATGTGTTTACATGGTCTGCATGTTCATTTGCCCATCAGTTCCTCCCACACTGGGTGTTGAACAAGCTGGTTCACTTCAGTCACACATAAGAGACTTACAGCCTTCAGTAAGTCCTGGCAGGTTTAAAAGAAGTCAGGAATTGGAGTTATGGTGTGTGCCCAAATCCCACCACAGGAAAGCAGATGAAATTCATCCATCCCACGTTCAGTTGGGCAGCTGTGTGCCGGTCCATCAGCAGTCACACCAGCCCTGGCCTGATAGTCAGCTCGAGCGTAGCTCTGTGCCATCCCTAGCACGAGTGGTCCCCTCCCCAGTGGGTACGCCCCAGGAGTCACAAGGAAGAAATGTGGTTTTTGAAGTGAGAAGAGGGAAGCATTAGGAGAATGAAAATATGCAACTTCTTTCAGTGTCATCATTTCATCGAAAAGCTTGTTTAATTTAGGTATTTGGTTTTGTTGCTTCAGGGGCAGAACTTTTGTGCTTTTTTGTTTGGGCTTTTATTTTCTGGTTGAGCTTTTTCAGATTACCGGTGCTGTGAGTGTGGACAGGCATTATGAATGCTCAAAACTGCAAAGTCAATGAGAGCTGAGGCTGCTTGGCAGTTCCCAGAGGAAAGTGGTTTGATCCAGGAGAATGAGCACTGGATTGGGTCCCAAATTTCAGTTCCAGTTCTGCCATTGATTCCCTGCATGGCCTTCAGAGAGGGATTTTGTTCCATTTCCACAGACAGTAAATGGAGATAACAAGATGCATTTTATCTCATTGCAGCAATATAATCACTAAAGGTCATGATTTGTTTGGGCACTGTTGTGAGGAATGCTCTGGAAAGGATCATGAGGAAAGGGATAATTCTGCATTCATTCCATGGTGTGAACCATGTAACCAACTAGTTAAGTAATGAGGATAAAAATAGTGAACAGATGTTGGATTCTCTAAGCATACCCCACTACACCAAATGAAGCTGGGAACAAGGGAAGAATCATAGAATCATAGAATGGTACGGTTGGAAGAGACCTTAAAGATCATTGAGTTCCAACTAGAATATGGCTGTGTTATTAAGGACTGGCACATGTATGGTGCTTAATTAAAGTTGGATAAACAGCCTCATTTCTGGCATTTCATAACTTTGAATGCTTGGCTTTTCAAGTGGAACATTATTTCTTAATTAAGTAAAAATGTACTTTCAGTCACCTGTATGTGCAAAAAAAGCCCAGTGAAAAATACCCACCAAAGTGACACCACGTGGTTAGAATTCGTGCTATGTAGAATGGACAGCGGTTGGTGGCATATTAAACAAAGAGGTTAAGAGGTCACTGGATGATGGGTTCTTCAGTCCAGCAGATGAGTGGCATGGGAGAAACATTGCTGTATGTGGCCAACCTGTGTTGGTAACCTGTAGATTTTGCTCTCTCAGCAGCCATTTAATAAAGTCCTTAAACACGTTAGCTTTGAGGCATGAGTCTCAAGTATCACCTCAGCTTTCCTACACCAGCTCCTGTGTTTGGCACTAAGCATACCCTAAGTACTCTGTTGGATTGAGACAAGACAACTGTTGTCAGTCTTGTAGTTTTCAAAAACTACTAAATTTGCTCCAGCCCTCACCCCCTTATAAGTAGATCTTCACTGTAGCTGACAGATATAAACTAAAGAATCATTGAAATTAAAATCAGGAGTTTGAAATACATTATGATTTTCAAAAATCAAAATTGCCATTAAGTCAAACTCCTCAAATTTCAGACATCTTCAGTAACTTTCTGGAGGGAAGAAGCAGAATAGTAGGTCAAGTGGGGACAAAAAAAGGACTTGAGAAGACTTCTTTGAAGTATTTTATAAGAGGCTGCCAGAGGAAATATTTTTATTTAGGAGAAAAAGAAAAAAACCCCTTGCTTGGTATCTATGACACGTCATGTGACAAGTCACTACTTGAAAAGCCTGGTTATGGCTTTTAAAACTTCAGATACGTCTAAGAACCTACTTTGGAGGAAACGCTCTCTGATCTGCAGCGCATATACAAGCACACGTAAGAAAGAAAGCAAGCGTTTGCTAGGTCCCGCAAAAGGAAGTAATGTCAACTGTAGCTTTGGGACATTTTAAACAAACACCTTCAGTTCTAAATGGAACTTCTCTATACACAATCTGTAACTCTCCCTGTTCTTTAAGTGAGTTTTCTCCTGCCAAGAACTCGATTCTTTGGTGTTTTGCATCTATTGCAGCAAGACACTGCAAAAGTAGCTCAGAAGAGCTGACACCAGAGCTCTACAACCAGCCAGCTTGTTGTTAGGAAGAAAATGTCCATCATGTGGACGTTATGCATGAAGAACTTAGGATCTCCGTCACAGAGACAAATCACAGACACAGAGCTGCGACAGCATGGGAAGGAGTGGGTTTGTGCTTTGTGGTCTGCAATACTTTATCCCACTGAATTTACTGTGTGGATGTTTGAGACCGGATTAACATTTAAGAACTATCTCTATGACAAAAGTGTAATTGGTGTAAAGTGTAAAGTTGTAGTTGTTGAGATCGGTACCAGTAGTTAGAGGATTAGATTAAACAAAGAAGGGAACAAACTGCAGGCTGCAGTGTTTCTGAAGTAGTCATGAACTTTTTCTTCCTACAAATTAAATGACAGACTAAGAGTGTCTGTTTTCTAAACCTAACACAGTATCTTAAAAAGATATTTAGAGAAGCTAAATTTCCTTAGTAGAATATCTTACCAGGAGAAAAGAATAAAAAGAGGAATTGAAGAAAGATAGATACTGATAGAAAATTAGTAGCCTAATTTTGGAGCCTAAAATTCATTTTAGGCTACAACATTTTTCCTGTCTTTTATCAAAATGAGATATGAACTCAAGGACTCTAGGTCATCAGCCATACATCAGACTAATAATTACAGAAGTATTTTTAATTGATAGGTTTTCACCTCAAGTTTTCCAAAGTTAATATAATTATTTGTATTTTGTAGATGGGGAACCTCGACCAGGAAGAGTAAATGACTTTTCTAGCACATTAGTAGCATCTGGCACATTAGTAGCAGCTGGAAACAAAACAGAAACCGAGACTGTGGGATGTAGTTTGACATTTCACACCACGGTGCCTTCCTAGAAATGAGAGATGACTTAGGACTGCAGGCGAGGCAAACATTGTGATAACTTTTTTTGAGGAATCTGTGACGAAGTTCACTGAGTGACAGAAAATTTTTTGCCTTCCTGCCTTCATTGTCAGCCTGCTACAATTGTCTATGTCTCTTTTGTGGTTTTGCCTAGTTTGATTTGTGTGTTTTGGGGCTCTCTTCATAATATGATGACCTGAAACTGAAGGTTCTGAAATTAGGCACAAATACACAATTGTCTTCTCTTTCTTTCTCCCTCTTTTGTCTGTCTTCTCTTTAATTTCTTGAAATTTGGCAGTAATTGAATACATCCCATTTCTTCTAGATTTACTTGCAGCATTGATTGGTCCAGTTTTAGGAATTCACCATACTTGCCATCTTTTTGAATTTCACTGGCATCTCTAAGATGCCCTAGGAAAATCAAATTATGCTAAGCTGAACTACTCTGGGGCGAAAGCTTCTTCCAAAGAACCCTAAGAAAGCACTTTGCCATCTTCCAGATTCCTAGACTAGAAGGCAATTGCTGTCCCCTAATCAAGAGTGATTAGTCACTTCTAGTAAGCTTAGAGACAGGTGCCTGTTGGAAACCCTATAGCAAACCAAAGCTTGTTCATGGGCTGCTAGGAAACCATCATGACTGGACAGCGAGATGTCTCTGCTGAATTCATTGCTTGTGAATTATGTAAAGTGTAAAGCCTGAGAATTTTATCTCTGACATAAACAGACTGTGCTTACAAAATAAAGTATTTGGAAGGAGAGAGATTTGCTACGTAACTCATGTTCCCATGGTGAGATGGAACGCGAGATAAAGATTGTAATTGCACTCTGAGTTGTCCAGTTGGAAGAACATTCCTAAGACCTAAAAATGTAACCCAGTGGCAGTTTTCTGCACTCCCTTGGCAGTAGTTTGAAAACTAGCAAATAATAATCAGTTATTAATAATCTCTAGTATAACTTGATAGCAGACAATAATCCAGATGCCCTTTTCCTTGCTTGTTGCTGCTCATGGAATTAGCAACATTTACATCCTAATGTTCAGCTTGATTGTTATTCAGCTTGCAAAAACTTTCCAAATATCCTTATCTGATATGGGTAGGGCTTGTTAATTTGTTTAATTAGTTTACCTCCCTCACTAGCTATGGAGCTTAATGAATTAAAAAAATAAACAAGCAAAAAACAATGAACCTGGGCTCTTGAAACATTAGGTATGGATAAGTGTGCAATTAGTTTTTGGAAAAAATCCTGAAGCTACCTTTTAAAAGAGTGTATCATAAGCACTAAAGACAGATATTCAGTTGCCAGGACTTCTGCCTTGAGTGAGCTCTTTATTTTCTTTTATGTTCAGACAGTTTAGAGATGCGTAGGCAACGAAGTCTCCATAGAATGAATAGAGATTGAGGGACTAATGCTGCAGCTTAGGTAGACTGAGCTGACAGTAGCTTATGTTTAACTGTCTGTTGCTAACAATGCAGAACATAGGCAGCCGTGTTTTAGATGATCACCACAAATAAAAGTAAAATTATGGAAAAATTATAAATATCTATAGGGGAAAGGAGCAAAATGTACATAGATGAGCAGTACAGCGATGAAAATTGGCAGTGACCCAAGAGCCATGCCAGTCTGAAGGGCAAGAATGTCTTGGGAGCTGCCCAGAGCAAGCATAGATAAGCTGTTGTCCTTGTCCCTCAGCTCAGCAGCCAGCTGGCAAAAGCCCTCAGCCCCCGTTCCCCCGATGCCAGCTCCGCGGAGCGAGTGGCGCTGCTCCTCGGGAAGGATCTGGCAACCAAGGCACATACAGCCGGGGGCAGGTCAAGAACTGGAGCACCGTGACGGAGCACACACTCAAGAAAGAAAATGGCTTCAAGGACACTCTTATCCTGCACACACAGGAACAAAGAAAAAAAAAAAAAAAAGGAAAAAAGAAGTGCTTTTCTCAGTGTCTCAGTGAATGATGAACCTGAAGACTGTTTTGTCTGCAAATCCAGGTAAAGCGATTAGCATTAAACCCAGCTTTGTTCTCACACAGTCACAGTAGTCACACACTATATTTGTATTCCAAATATGCTATTTCTACACTTCCCCTTAAAGAATGCTGAGTGAAAAATACCTCTAATATGATTAGCAAAATACGTTTTGCTAACGTAGATGCATCGAGCCTGAAGATCTGTGAAGAAGAAAGAATAGCAGATAGATCATTTAGATGGAGAGAATACACACTATGGAAACAGATAGGACATTAATTTTGGTGGTTTTTTTTTTTTTTATTTTCTGATTGAGAGCAGTGCCACACCTATAAAACCATTGTCCAAATACCTACAGAACTGAGGAGCAGTGGAGATAAGATGATGTAGTATTGCAGCGGGAACTACTAGCTTTCCCAGTAATGAAGGCTGGGAATCTCCATTATCGTTCTTTACCCTGCTTGAAACTTATGCAAACCTTACCCGTGCCGGGTGTCTGCCTCAGGCTGAAAACCTCTAAAACTTGTCAGCGGGACCTGTTCAGCCATTTCTCAATAATAAATTAGAGGGAAAAACATGACTGTCCCAAGTCAAGGCAAAAAGCCTTTCTTTTGACTAGAAGGGTTTGAACTCCCATGCTCGGCAGCAGGATCTTGAAAACTGACACAGGGGTAGCACAAATCAAACTTAAACTCTTAAAATTGGTCAACAGCCTCTTAGACACCTCAGTTCAAACATTAATTTTAGCAACCAGCAGTTAAAATCAGCTGTAAGAAAGACACATAGTTACAATCTAAATTCCATCATAATCTCCACAGAAATTAGACTGAAACTATTATTTACTTTGGTCACAATACGACCTGCTCCATTACATGGGCTCATGGTCTGTTTAAGGTACAGAATAGCAGTGAGGCCATCACAAAATACAGTAAGTATGGTTACTTTCATTCAAAATCTCTGTCAGAGGAGCTTGCCGTTTCGAACGGAAACAGAGAAAGGAAAGGGCATCTTCATCTCTCTGTCTTATCTGTGAAACTCTACAGCAAAGAATGCAGTGGAAAGCACCTACATTTTCAGCTGACCCTGTGACGAGTGAATAGGTGTGATGTATATTTATGTTTACATGCATATCAGCTGCATTTTCAGGTCTGGTGTAATACTGATCTTTTTCGTTCTGTGTCCCACCACAAAAAGTAAGAAGCTGGCTGCATGTGACAAAGCTTACGCACATGAATAGCCTCGAGAAAGTGAGGTGGACGGGATGACTCATGGTGTCCAAAGTTCCCCACTTTCTTAGATGTGTAAGCAGAACGGGGATGTAGTATAACATAGTTTAAAGAAGATCACAGACTGGTTTTATTTCAATTTTTCTACTTTGCTCCATGTGTAAGATACAACAAATGCTGCTGCTTTAAAGGGTTGTGACAAATGAAATAGATTTTAACTAATTAAAATATGTGGATCAACACAGATTTCTTTACAGTAGTGTCCAGTTTTCACTCTTGTCACTCTAAGTATCTCTGTAATTTGGTATCTATGTCTCCATGTCACATCTTACTTAGTCATACTTCTGTAGCTGCAGATACTGTTCAGTGTGGTACAGGAAAAGTACACTCGTCAACCGAGATAAGCTAAGAATGATGAGGATTTTGGATAAGAATAACACAAAACTTTATGTTGACTCACCATTTGAGTTTCTAGTGCTTTCCAGTACTTCAGTGTCAGAACTGGTTTAAAACACATGACAAGTGTTTGCCTAGGGCTGCTCATGTCTGGTTGGTGCCTACTGCAGAGTCCTCCTCACCCAACTGGAGATGCTACCAGTTGCTGCTAGAGTAAATCACCTCACCTGACCTTCAGCTGCTCACAGCCTTGATCTTTGGCCATAGGTGCCATTAGTTAATCACCATCATGTAGGCCATTGCCTAGTCTTCTAAGCTGATGAGAGATCAAAATGACCTGGACTTCATGGAACAGACCAAGTGGAGGTATGGTGGATGGAAAGTAAGGGCACCCAAGACACATTTTAAAACTGACACAGAGGCAGTATCTGTATTTCCGCAGCCACATCTTTCAAGTGCCAGTAGAATTGTCCTGTATGTAGGCTGTGTGGGTATTACAAGTTCCAGTCCACGTAACACAGTTAAATTTGTGGTCAGGAGAAAACAGCGTGTCATATTGCCTTGTAGACAGTGAAGCCCCAGACAGGATAATCCTAACGTATAACCTTAGCTTTCTGTTCACGGGTGCTCTTATACAACCGATGGAGGATATTTTTAGTGGGCAAAAACTAAGCATGCATTTGTAGACTGTAAACTCTTATATAAGTTTCATGTAACATTAATTCAGTCCTCTTGTGCAAATGCCTTGTTGTCCAGTGTTTTACTTGACCATAGTGGTATTTTTCCAACAGACCCCCAGCCTTGCCTTCTCACCTTGATCTCTACTGTTTGTATGTTACTACCCCTAAAAGCAGTACTTTGGGACATCTCCCTAGAAAACCACTGTTAAAAGAAAGCATTCAGTCATCTACACCGCTCCAGGCAGTACAATCTGTCTGTTATAACAATACTCTTTTACAACACAGATTTTTTTCTTTCCCCATGACTTTCGGGAAATGCTATGCGGAGCAGAGGAAGCGTTCTGTGCATCCTCAACCTGATCAGAGAAGCACATGGAGATCGATGCCATGGTGGGCAAATCTGTTCAGTCATAGCATCCAAACCACTGTGCTTCCTCGTATGGATACAGAGAAATCTTCCATGTGTCTTATTTCTTCCAGCTACTCACACCACCCCTTCAGCTATGAATTTCACTTCTAATGCAACTACAGGGAAGAGTAAATGAAATGCATCCCTCTGCTTCAGGCAGTAATGTGTCTCCTGCAGCTTTCCTGACCTGACTAACTGGCTGAACCTGCTGTTGTCCCTTCCTCACTGAAGGCTGACAAGAAGAAACATGAATAATCCCTCATTCGCTTCAGAGAAGAGCTCAGAAGAATGGGAAGGTGAGTATGAAAGGAGAAATCATGAAAAAAAAAAATTAAAAACCAAAAGGCCTAAACCAAGGTCAGGTGGAAAAGAACATTCAGGGGAAAAGGAAATAAAAATAGAAAACAAAACAGAAAGACAAAAAGCCAAGATATTAAAGAATTACAGTTGGTATGACGAAAATAGAACAGAGATAAGGCAAAATGGTGTGGCAGAGGAAGTGGAGGAGAGACTAACATGGGAAAGATTAGAAGAAGCAGTCTTGAAGGAAGAGAGATACAAAAAGACATTAAAGATCAGAAAAAAGGAAGCTACAATGTCATCTTAGAAGCAAAGCTATTTCACCGGCCCTTTGGTATTCATTGGGTAATGATCATTAGGCTATTAAAAGTTCTGGAGCATTTGCGGTGAGCAGGCAGTGCCTCAAACCCAGCTGCTGTTGGAAGCCAGTGCTCTGACCTGTGGGTAAACTGATAGTTTAGCAAAGGACCCCGGTGCGTGGGCAGGCTAATACCAGCAAACAGCAACTGTAAAAAAAACCAGCTATTTTTTATTCAGACCAACCTTCAGCCTTCAGGTTGAGAGGATAGCAAAAGCCTGTTTTGTAAGATTTACATTTTCTCTTCCTCATTCCTAATATCTCCAGTGCAGGAAAAGAAAAAAACAAATGGCTTTTACAATTGCTATTTGAAATATGATGCAGGCATCTTATTTAAAGCCAACCAACCAGATAAGCTAGTTAAAAGGGCACAATAATAACCCTTTCCCGGTCTCCCAGCGCAGGCAACTGAAGGTAAAATGTAATATTGTAATCCCAATTACCATACCAGGATGCCAACAACCCTTGTTCAATAGAGGATTTTTGCTGACATTCAACCAGTAAAGGGGAGTCAGTTAAAAAGTAGAATTACATGCAGAAGATCAAGTGACACCACAATTTATCTCACAGTATGAAGATCACCTACGCCGCACGAGGCGAGTGGTGATTACACTTTATTCTATAACCTTGTGCATGGTTGATTATACTGCACCACAGAGAGACAGAACAGTAATAACAGGACTGCAAATGACTGATTTTTTCCAAGCTGTTCCACACAGATATCAGCCAGCTTGAAGGAAATGAATAATAATGAAATTAAGGCAAATTATTAGTTCAGGCAATATCTACTGCTATATGTTTGGCATGCTGTAATGTAATTAGTACTGATCAAACCATTAATCATGGAAAATTATCAGTCACATTTTGCCCTTGTTTCTGTTAGTGACTCTTCTGTGAACAGATCATGACTTTTATCGACTTCTTTGGTTTTGATGTTGGTGCTAATTGCTCAAAATCAGTACCTGAGAAACAAAAATAACCTACAGGCTTCTTTTGTACTGTTGACACCAAAGTTCAAGTATCCTGAAGTGCTGGTATTTGGTTTACTAACAATAGCAAAGTCGCTCACTTAGTTGTCTGATATGATCAGTGTTCCCTTACTTTTACAAAACGAGAAGGAGGAACGAAGAAAGTAATGGGAGTAATGAATTTCTACGGCATGTAAGACAAAGAAGGTGGTAGGCAGGCCTAACAAATGGGAGGAAATGCCTAAAATTTCCACCCCATCTATGCAAGGAAAAACAATTTATCTAATGTTATGAGAAGCCTGCAATTAGAACAGGCAGGCCTTCCAACCCCTACCATATAATGGCAGAATGTGCCTGGTAATCAATTAACGTAGCTCTCTGGTGAGGTAGGAAAGCACCATAATCACCGTCTGACAGTAGGGGATGAAGGCACAAAGACACATCTAAGCCTGAGGAACCAGGCTTCTGCACCCCTATTAGACCCCAGCCACATCCTTATGTGAGCAAGTGACAATTCATTTCCATCCCACCTCGTTTTTTGCAAGAAGGCGAGAAACTTTGGCACCTATGTGGGGAGAGATCTTCAGTGCACGCCAGCCAAACCCCCAGCCTGAATGGACCATAGCTGTGCACACAGACAGACACCAGCCTGGATACAGTTAAAGACGTTTACCAGAACCCATAGTGGTTAAAGTACATGTTCCTGAAATAAGGTTGTCTCACACCCATCTTCAGCCTCCCAACTAACGACGTTTCTTGTTTATCGCATCGCTTGCCAGAGAACTTGTGCTACCCTGTGCCACCCTCCACCCCAAATAAAAAAGAGATCTGATTTTTGAGTAACAGTCTTCCCCTAGTTTATATTCTGATGTTATTACTGCTGCTGGAAAGTAAATATGAATTAGAATAATTGTCTTGTAGTTAATAAAGCATGACAGCTTAAATTAACCAATCTAACTCAAAATCTCTAAACACAATTTTTCTCCAAGAACCCTAGATTTTTGCCTCATTTTACCAAACAGCTATTCTCTTCACCCGCTCCCATCTACATTGCGGGCACCATCTCCGCGTGACATGGAGGTAAGCCTGCTCCAAGCCAGCTGAGGAGCTCTAGATCATTTTACTGAAGCCCCTAATTTAAAGCATAGCGAAGCAATTAGTATATGCAATAAACTATTATAAAATCAGGAGCAAGTGATGCCTGTTTGCCAGATCAGTTACCAGGCGTTGTAACCACTACTTTGTTTCCCACTGGAGGCATCCCTTCTCTGCTAATCGGATCTTCATGGGGCTCCCTGCCTGTCTGCGCACACAAGTCACAGAACATTTCCCTTTTGGAGCGGTCCTTATTGCTCTCCGGCATGGGATAGCTCTGTTAAGGAATTTACACGATAACTAAGCATTATGGCATGAAGACAGTACCACTTAGCCACACAAAACTTCATCTTCTTAGTGCCAGGACAGACGCCTGGGGCTGGGTGTTTCATTTGGGAAGCATATCAGCAAACATGTTTTTTTTTTCCCCAGCACCCACAATCTGCACACGTGGTACCACATGGTCCTGGGGACAGGAAACTTATTTTGTGTTGGGTTCTAACGACGTGTCTGTTTGTTGTCGGACGTCTATTTTAAAACAACCAGAGAGCGATAAATATTTTACGAGATGAATTTAGGAACAGAAAGGAACCAAATTTAGTTGTAGGTGTTTGATGGGAACCCCGCAGATGAGGAGGCGAGTTCTTCCTCGGTTCCTTGAGCCTTTAACGCACGACGGCCTAACGCTATCACGACGGCCTAGGCCACGTCACTGCTGCGGCCTCCGCCCTCGGCCTGGTTACCTAGGCCGAGCTCAGCACCAGCCTTCCCGGGTGCGCGGCCCCAGGCCCTACGGCAGCGCGGTGGCCGGGGTGCAAACACCCTACGCTCCCCAGGCCCCAAGCTGGCTCCGGAGAGGACTGTGGGTGGGTTACAGGAGACATCCTAATAAAGCCCTTTTGGTCTCATGAACGTGCTTTGCTGAAGTGAGAGGTTAAAACCTGGGTGTTTCCAGAGAAGGGGTGCATTCCTGAGACTACTGACAGAAAATTTCGCTGCTACCGCTAGAAAAAAGGGGGCAGAGGATGGTGCAGGGAGGGAGATGAAATTTCCCGGCGTGAACCTCACATTTTGAGGCCCCGTCCCGCT
>NW_009622870.1:0-26151 GCF_000690535.1 Cariama cristata
AAGATGCTGTATAAATTCTTCTAAAATAGACTTATGATGTTCACAGAGGACAAGATGATCAATGAGTTTTCATTTTACCTCCATTAATATTTGATCGTCCCTTTGTACTCAGCGCTGGTGAGGCCGCACCTCAAATACTATGTTCAGTTTTGGGCCCCTCACTACAAGAAGGACACGGAGCTGCTGCAGCATGTCCAGAGAAGAGCAACAAAGCTGGTGAAGGACCTGGAGACCAACTCTTATGAGGGGCGGTTGGTTGTTTAGTCTGGAGAAAAGGAGCCTGAGGGGAGACCTGATCGCTCTCTACAACTACCTGAAAGGAGGTTGTAGCGAGGTGGGGGTTGGGCTCTTCTCCCCAGTAGCTAGCAGTAGGATAAGAGGAAATGGCCTCAAGTTGTGCCAGTGGAGGTTCAGGTGGGATATTAGGAAGAACTTCTTCACTGTAAGAGTCGTTAAGCATTGGAACAGCCTCCCCAGGGAGGTGGTGGAGTCACTGTCCCTGGAGGTGTTCAAAAAAGGTTTAGATGTGGTGCTTCGAGACATGGTTTAGGTGAGTTTAGTGGGCATGGTGGCGTTGGGTAGACGGTTGCACTTGATGATCTTTGAGGTCTTTTCCAACCATAATGATTCTATGATTCTATGATACTATCAGCAACTGGAAATGGAGATGATGGATAGCTTTCAGAGGCTTCATTAGGGCTTATAGAAAATACAGGAATTACACTTCTGAAATCCTTCACAATCTCCATAATAAAAGCCCATTGCTGATTTCATTAAGGGCAAGAAGACACTTCCCGTCACTTTCAGTGGAGGAACAAGAGAGAAAACAAAGCAAGACAAGAACATTGTTTTGCATTCTGCAGGAAAACCCACCATCACCTCAATAAATGCTTATTCATTGCCATTTCAGCTGGTGCAGTTTGGAGAAACTCCACCAAGTTCAGTGGCACTAATCCAACTTATACTTGTGGAGAATCTGGCCCCAGTTGTGTGTGATTATGTTTGTAGTAAAAGAAATGCAGTTACCAAGAATATCGAATGAGGAGGAGCTATGAAAAGAAACTCACCCAAGGATGGAAGGTAATGTCCTTTCTCTAATAACAGTGGATAATAGCTTGTCTTGTCATGACAAGTCTCCTATGCAGTCAAAGTAAACATGCTGACTGAGTGCCTACTGTCTGATACCTCTCCTGTACAAGCACGAGGTAATCTGTAAACGTCCTGATCTGGGTCATGATGAGACATGTTTCACCATAACTTGTGACAGCTCTTGGCTTCTTTTAGGGCTCTGAGGTAAATGGAAGGATTTGCCATAAGCACTTTCCTGAGAGATGGATTTATAGCAAAGCTGGAGGTGGTTTCTTTTGCAAATGTTCCTAATTCAGTATTGGAGGACAGAGCTGCAAATAGGTCAGCTGGAGCCTTTTTCCTTTGAATTTCTTCTGCTCAACTGGTGGTAGAGTATGCCTATGTAAGACAGGGACAGCAACCAATCTAGCCCAGGTTTCGCTTGTAGGCAGTCCAGCTGATCCCAGCATATTGAAAAAACATCTACACTCTCCCTACTTGACCCCATGTGTGTGAGGGCCTCATCATAAGAGTGCAAGTGCCCAAATGTTACACAAATACTACCCAGAACTGACAGAGATGAAGAGAAGCACCTTTCTGAGAGAAGCGTCCTTTCTTGCTTGTTTCTGAAACTAATGGAGTACTACCTACTCTTTGCCATCCCTAAAGTTAATGAGTTATGGCACTAGGCAAACAGGTAGATTCAGGTTGAGAGGAGTACGTGAGAGTGTGCACACGTGAGATTTTGTATGTGTGTGTAGGTCTAATCTCTTCACCATCTTGCATGCCAAGATGCACTCCTGGTAGTTTAGTTCTACCTAAAGGTGGTCTGCTCTCTCCCTTGTGTCTCCCCTGGCACCACACAGCTGACAGACAGATGCACATGAACTCCTGAAGCAGAGAAACGCCTCTGTAGATATTGCAAATGAGTAAGGTAAAGACCTGATTGCAGCAGAGGTGTGAATGAGTAGCCAGACGTAGCTGCTTTTAGGTCAGTTGAAGCACCCCAGTAACAGAGAACGGGCAACAAAATCCTGTCATTTAGAGAGCACAACAGTCCAGACTCCACGGCTGTATGTACTGCATTATCTCATTTTATTAGCAAGATAGATCTCATCCACTGAAATTCTGGGCTGTTCTGTAAGAAGTCAGGCCTCAGCAGTCAGTGTAGCATAGAAGAGATGGCAGCTACCGTCCTTTCTTAGAGTGGGAGAAAAGCTGTTTCTTTGAGACAGACAAAATTATGGGCTGAAGTTTTCAATGCCATAAGACAGGCAGCATCTGGCATCCTTGCCCATGGCAGGGCGGTAGGAACTAGAATGTCTTTAAGGTCCCTTCTAACCAAGCCATTCTATGATTCTGTGATTCTATGATCTTCACCCTTGTTTGTCTTTCCTTCCCTACTTCCCTCTTCTCCAACACCTCCCAACACACTCATTCCAGAATCTTTGAACTGCTCAGGCTGAATTTATCAGCATCTAGTAAAGCTGGTGTGAGCAATGATCATTCTTCTTGTTACAATGACATTAGCTAAATCCCCCTTACAGGTACAGACTAAATGTTGGTTTAGCATTAAGCACTCATTCATGCTCTTTTCAGAGTTAGCTCCTATTCCAGGAAACAAAAGGCACCTGAAATGACTTGGAGCCAGAGCTTCAAATAGTACAGGTATTGCAGTATCTGGCTGATGAGTTGCACAATATCCCTGAAGAGAGAACTACGTTGTGTGCCAACACATGTAGTAAGCTGGACTGGAACAGAAAGAGGGGCATAGGTAGAGCCACGTTGCAACTCTGTGAATATGGCCTGTGCTCTTGTAGAGTCTCCATGCCTTCCTCCATGAAAGCCACTGAACAGCTTGAGGATCTTGGAAGCAGATGTGTGATCAAACCACAGTTGGCTATAGTCAGGTGTTGTGTAAGACATACAGAAGCCATAGTTAAGCTATTATCCATCTAAAGTTTCTACAAAGCTATCTGGATGAATTGCCATTTCCAAATGTGCAGTTTGTTCTGAAATTTAGCCTCACTTTTTGCCTTCAGCTTTATAGAGGTGAAAATATGTGTTTCAATAAGAATAAGAAATGCATCATATGTAGTTTTAACAAATTTTATTGCAATATGGACTTATGCGTGTGAAAAGGGAACTCACAGTGGCAAAAATAGCAATATAATCATGTACACTCATACTTAATAACCTTTTTAGGTACTTCAGAGACTAGGTTCCAGAACTTACAAACTAACAGACCATACTCTTCCAGCAAGACTTATGGTTTGTCATCGGGAGAGCAACAAACCAATTTTGCCGAAATTCTTGGTGGCGATGAGAATGCTTAGTTGAAAGTGCAGTCCTATGTAGAGAACGTTGCCATAATCGATATCGTGGCCTGGGTTAAAGAGAGATCTTGGTCCGGACCTTTCTGAAATTCAGACTAGGGACTTGTATGCCTGCAAGAAAGGTTCTAGAACGTAACAATCCCCAAATAGTTATGAAACAAGTTGCTAATAGATACCATTTGGCAAGTCAAGCTCAATCAGTTATTTCACTTATGATAAAATGTTCTGTACGTTAACAAAGACTTCAATATTATCATGTTGAAGCCAAGGTGTTCAGAGATGTTGGTTGTCTTCACCTTGAGAGAAAAGGCAGCATCCTCTTCTCTCTCCTTTGCAACCACCTGAGCATCTGGTAAAGTCTGCTGGTTGAGCAAGTTGAGTGATTTTTTGAAAGTGCTTAGGAACAAGTAACAGCTACAAAAATAGACGGTGTACTTATTTTGGGAACCTGCTGTTCTCCCAGTGCAGCCATGACTTCTTCAGTGATGTTTCATTGTCTGCTGTAAGCACTGGGATTTTTATTGAAGACAAATTTGGAAGACAGCAAGACATTTGAGTTATTACAGCAACTGAAACAGGTTTTGGTTAGACACTGCTGAACTTTTGTGGCTTTATTTTAGTTCTACTTTTGTCTCTTTTGTATTAATTATTTTTGACTCAAAGGAGTTTGGCCTTTAAAAATTATATTTGAAAACTTTTAGGCCTTGCCTGGGGCTGCTACATGCAATACCAAGCCACAGTCATGGGAGATGCTGAAGAGTTGACATCTGAGGTACTTGGCATCCATTTGTAAAACAGCTCTCCTCCGTGCTCTCTCAGCACCTGCCCACACTACTGAGATCAAAGCAGGAGCAGACTCGTGTGCTTCAAGGTCACAAAAGAGTTCTCCTGACATCCTACTGAACCTCAGTCTCACTGGAAGAGTACATGTAACTCCTTTTAACTCATCTCTCTCTGGAAATGTCACTTATTGCCTGCCTCTGATTTGGAAAAGAGTGGGGGCGCCTTTTTGGCAAGGACCAGCTGACCCACTGAATGAGGAATAAACAAAGACTAAAGTTACCGAAACTTGAGTTTACTTCTCTACTGTAACTCATTCAAATGGATAAAGGTGCTTATTCATTAGTTTTTCTTCTCATCTGAAATATTTCCACTATGTAAAATAGGTACTATATAAACAAGCCTCTTGCAATATAACCCACAGGACATATGCATAAGCCCTTTAACTTAAATACAGTTATTCAATTGGAAATGGCACAATCGACAGCATTTTTTGAATAGCCATGTCTAGCTTTAAGCTTCGTTAATATCCAAAGCAACAGATCAGACAAAAAATACATAGAGATGAGATCCACAATGTACTCCAGAAAAATGTATACGCCTTGCATATATTTCTCATCCTTTCCTTTAAGTGGTTAACTGAAGAAGCTTTCTTCTCTTCTTTGGCCAGTTCAATGTGTGCAATTAAAATCTACAACAGAGACAGGAAGTCATCACACTTTGATGTAGAAAGTATCCAGAACTGTTCTTTTTCCTGATAGCTATCTAGGGAAAATCTATTTTATCAGCTACCCACAAAAACAAATTATAGAAATAAAAGTAAGTGCAGCAACATGCACAAAACAGGGATTAAATCTGTATATAAGTCACAGATTATTTTGCTGTTGCAGATGTACCTTCATACCTTGGCTCCAAACAGTAGGAGCAGTTAATTTCATCAATTTTCCTGTCTAATAATTTTAATTTATCTGTGAGGAGAGGTGATGCTGACATAGATGACAATACCAAAGCTTCTCAGATTTTGCTGGGAAAGAAATCCAAGCAGAGTTTTGCCAATCTGAAACTTCCCAGACCCTCTTGGAGAGGAAAACGCATAGGACTTGGTGGTGGCTAGGAGCAGTTCAGTGTACCATGGAGAAAGCCTATTTCCTTACTACTTGATCCACAGATAGACCTAAAAGGAAAACAGAAACCTCAATTAGTGGTAAGCGAAAGGCTGTTATGGAACAAAAGTGAGCTGATTACTTCATGAAGAGTATTGCCATTGTGCAGGTTTGAGCTTTCCTTGTTCATGTTTCTTCTTGGTTATTCATCTTGATCTTCAAGCCACTGTATAAGGCTGTACAGAGTATTCATTTACTGGGGAAGGGTGATTATCCTAAATGGAAACCATCTGTACCTTGTAACTAGAAGATGAGAATCACTGTCCTGCTCACTTTTGTTTTCCTATCTTCTTGCAGTGTATATGAGGCATTAAGTAAGTTGATTTAGTAGATTAACCTGTGAAAGATCCAGAGATACTGCAGACTCCTGAGAGGATTATCTAAAGCATTCTCAAAAAGGTTGCCATTATTAAAATCCTTGTTTTAGCTTTTGGATTGCATATAGGTTGCTGGTGTTTTTTTGGTTTTGTTTTGTTGGCTTTTTTTTTTTTCTTTTCCAGCTAACAGAAATATGGATTGGGAATCTTATATGGCTGTGGGGCATTCACACAATTTTCAGTTCAACAGACTCAACACTAAGCGGGTTCCATTCAGGATGTTGCATGTGAAACAGCTTTATCTCAGAAGAAAAATGATACCAACATTGAAAATCTGATATATTGGAGATCTTTTCAGTATTTGTAGCACTTGAAGGAAAAAACCTGCTGCAGTAAACAATCCTGTATCTCTGTGATTTCGTGTTTCTGAGGCGAAAGTGTCTCATGTGGACCTTGCACAGGTCGAGAAGGCTTCACAGCGTGTAAGATGACAGAGATGTGGGCTCCATAGGTCACGTTTGCAGTGGATCTGAAATCAGAGAGGGGTCAGATTTCAGGAGGGCTCAGCTCCCACCCACAGGCAGTCAAATTAAGGACCTTGTTTTTAAAAGAGTGTAGCGTGCTACAGCTTGTGATTCAGGAAGAAATCTTTGGAGTTTTGACAAGAATTAAGAAACTAAAAATTCTGAGGCAAAGGGAATGGTGAAGGGGGGAAGAGCATATATAAGTAGAACAATCAAGAAAAGGAGGTTTTTCCATAGGAAATTTTTTAGTTGCAAAGTATTAAATTTTTTTCAGAAATTATGTGTTTAAAATCTCTAAGGTGAAAAACTAAAAAGGACAAGTAACAAACTTAGAACAATTGAAAGTTTTGATACGGAGCTGAAAAAATGCCAAGATCATTTTTTCATGTCTAATTTAGATTGGAGAGAATTTCCCTTGAAAATTTATATTTAGTTAAATTCTAATTTTTCATCAGAGGAGCAAGTTCTGATAGAAAGATTTTAATTAACTTGACTGCTACTCACTGGCACTGAGGTTCCTCTCTCCCCATTCACTAACTTTCAGCTCTAGTGCTGTGTGGTCCCACTGGCCAGCACTTTTGGAACAGGTAGGTATTTTAGTGGGTATGATGTGGCATCATTCAATGTTTCATAGGCTTGTTAAATGATGTGGTCTTTCCTCATTCCTCTGAAAAATCCAGGTTGTACAGTAAGTTTTGACTTCTCTTACAGAAAAGCTGAACAACCCTCTAAAGAATTGTAATGTGTGCCCTCTCATTAGAGTTAACTCAAATGAACTTCTGAAATGTACTGAAATTTGAAGGCATACTCTTCTTATTAAAGCTATACATTGCTCAAGACAAAATAGCTACCAACAAAGTAATTGAGAGGCTATGATAAGAAAATGTCATTTTCCCTGGAGCAGCAAATCTTTTAAAAAAGCAAACAGCAGGGTAGAAGAGGGTCTGTATAGATGTGGTATTTTGAAAAAATTAAGAGCAGAATTTGAAGTAACAACTCGATTGTTACTGTATTTCAAGGTACATAAAAAGAGAAGTGACAGATTGCTCATTAGCAATTTAACAATTTATTGGGTATTACCTCTTCTATTTTAAAAAGCAGCACGTTCATTTGAAAGTAGATGATTAGATGGTGCAAATTTAAGGGTGGAAGAGATCAAAGAGATGATATAGAGGAGTTATAACTGAGGAGAAGGGCCTAGCGTCTCTTCCTGAGACAAAAATATGTTAAGAATAACAAGAATGTACACTAGTCGTGTAGTACATATTTTAAAACAGACCACTGAATAAAAAATTCTAACTTTCAGGAAGGTTGCACAGGGAATATCTGACTAATGGAGATGAATAGGATGTTTTCTTTGCGATTTGACTATCCATCATTACTCTCTGCACACTTTTTTCTTGTCCTGGAGGAGCATTGTACCAGTCACCATGTGAGACAAGGTACTGGAGCAGTTGGACTGTTCATGTGACCCAGTACTGTGTAATATAAGGACTTGCTGGGTGTTTAGAGTTGTCTTCCTCAATTCCCAAATGAAAAAAGATCAGCTGGTCTATTTCTCTTCTCTAGCTTTGACAAAAGGCTGGTAGAAGGGAAGAGGGAAAGCTCAAGAAGATTCATCAGACTACTCAAACTAAAGGACAGAAAGATTTGAGAAAGCAAGGGTGTGAATCCAATCACTTAAAACAAAAGTTTTGAAAAGAAATCAAAGCAAAACATTTTGAAACAAAAATCTTAAGATCAGCCTTAGGCAGATAGCCAACTATGTATATGCAACACAGCTCTTCCAGAGGAGTGTCTTGCATGCTATTAAAGTGAAGCTGAAAAAGGATTGCAACATTTTCTTTAACAAAGATGCAGCCATGTCACGTATATTAATGCACTGTGCTTTGTGCAACAATAAAAACAAAAGTCAGATTTAGGTACTGACACATAGTATAAATAGAATCTTTTCTGACAGTACACAGTGATGTTGACTACTACAGTATTTAAATTAGAGCACTGTATAAAAGACAAGTAAAGATAATGAAAGTCATGAGTTATAGTGGAAGTATGTCAGATTCTCTCTGTTCACAAGGTAACAGAGCATTCAGAGGATGCTGTACCCACAGAAACTATTTGTGGAGATGTGTAATGAAGTTATAGCATTAATGTCCATTCATTATTAGTATTGCACATGATGGGGAAAAAAGCCTAAACTCAGTGTTCCTGGCCATATAAAACCATATTAAATAGCTCTCTAAAAAGAGTCTTATGTTCTTCTGTTAACAAAATTGCATAGAGAGTGCTCCACTGTGACTAAATCTGTCATGTCATTAGAATTTAAGATTCAATACCAAAGTGAATGGACTAACACTCTCCCTGTAGGAAGAGGCTTCCACTAGTTGCACAGCGCTGATGCTTCTTCTGTAGTTCCCCACCTAATTCTGGAGCTGGGACTAAACCCATTGCCAGGACATTCTTTGCTCTGATGTTTGGATAATGCAATAGCTTGAGGGAGAAACAAACCAGTTCTGCAGAGACAGAAATGTCCTCACTTGCTGCTCGGTACAGAGGTGGGAGAGACTAATTGCCCTGAAATCAGAAGCAGGCAACTGGCACCAGGCTGCAGAAACAGTTCAAACTCTCCACGTAGAGGACACTGTCTTTGGTCCAATGTTTAGGCCTAGAGTCTCCACGGAAATTATTGCCCTCTCCAGTTGTCAAAGCAGATGGTGAAAACAGGTGGGAGCAGAAAGGGTCACAACTGGTAGGGGTAGGTGGTTGTTAGCTTCAAGCAAATTATGCAAGTTTGGATTTCAATGCAATTGTCTCAGTCCTTGTGGGTGCTGGCTATTTGTTCATGGCCATGTGAACATCTCATTTTCTTTCCAAGGTTTAACAGTGTATTGGGATCCCAATGAGTATCGGGAAGAGAGAGTGAAAAAGAGTAGTCTTGTTTCAATTCTGATTTTTCTACTTGACTCCCAGTAAATTACTCGCTCCCTTTGTGTTTTGTTCTCTCCATGTTAAAAGAATAACAGTACAATGAAAGGTGTGTAGCAGTGAGACATTACAGACTTAACAGCATCAGCATATGAAAGCTACATTTTGTATGCCGTCAACTTTTCTTCTGTGTGACAAAAAGAAACTTTACTTGTCTTGATTTTGAGTTGTATAATCAGTGAAGTCCAGCTGTTCTGAAGTTATTTTACAGTACATGTTATTGACAGCAAGTGAGTTTCCCATGAAAAAGAAGGTTTACTTTTTTAGTTTCTTCTGGTCAACAGATTTTTCCCTCCACATTTAACAGCAAAAGCTCACTGAAAATGAACACAGAATTCACGAACATTTGGAGAATGTAGCTTGTAGTTAGTTGAGGCTGTAAAGATCATTGCACCTCTTATTCCCAATTACCATTCTGCCCCGTAACTTACAGGATGACTTAACATATAAATTACTGATCAAAATATCTGTCAAATCATATGGAACTTGATGGAAATGGTGGAAACTAGTGGCAGCCTCATGGAGTTGAGGCAATGATTAAGAAAGACACTTTTCTGTAACTGAGCAGAACCTGACAAAAATTAAAGGCAGAATAGTGCAAATTGTTCATGAGGGTCATCCACAGGACAGCAGTTGCAAGCTTCAGCCTCTGTCAAAGGTCTGTGGTGCCCACAGTTTCTTGTCGCTGACTTATTGTGCATGACTTAATAGTTCGTAAGGTTGTCCTGCTGAGGAAAATAGACCCTCTTCTGCTCGGGTTTGTGGTTGGATGTGCTACACTCCCCCAGTCAGACTAGGATTTGCCAATCTTCATCTCAAATAAACTGAATACTACTGGTCAAACATGTTCCCCAAAAGCAGGGAATCTTCAAGGAAATGGCCATTCGGTTTATTTCACAACATCTTAATTTTGGCAGAAATACATCTATTTGATTTCAGCCCTGTCTCCCTGTTGAGACTTCTGTTCACCTCTATTCAGATTTTTAGCCTGTTCTTAAGAACAAATTATTCCCCTAACTCTCATTCTACTTCACCTTGTTGCAGGCTCTTTTCTCATTCACTAGGTGTAGCCAATTTATTTCCCAGAGGGAAAAGACAGAATTTAATTAAATAAATTCCCCTTGTTCTATGTTTCAGTGTATGTGTTGAACAGCATTTGCCAGTTCTTCCAAAGTTCCTAAATCAAGAGGAATATGATTTATTCAGACACCTACAGCTACAGTGTACCTACCAGCAAGCATATCTCCACAAAATTCTCAGGAGAGAGTGGAAGCAATGCCTGAAGGGGGAAGTCTCTGCAGAATTTTCTTTTTATCTCTGCCTAACAGGGTCATAGGTCTCCATTCTAATAGCTCCCTTGAGCAAAACCTGGCCTAAAGAACATACCGACTCTTACAGACAATTTATAAATAACATAAAGGCCAAAAATGTATTTTGTGTAATAACTTACACTGGAAAAACACGAATTGGAGTAACCCCCTGCTTCATATGTTGGATTGTCTATTACTAGGTTATCAAGAATGACAAGTAAAAACCACAAAATAAGAGGCCTCAAGGAAAGATGAAACACCTCAGGAGAAACCAACTGTCCCATTTACCCTTCCCATCTTAGGAGGACTTCTTATTGTAAAAGTTGCTTTGCTGGTGTGTCAAGTTGTCAGCAGTGTCACTGAATACAGCAGAACTAACTTTGCTTTAAAAGCTAACTTGGGAAATTTGTCCCTAAATCACTATATTCAGTTTTTATTTAATAGTCATATATGTGCCTAGTTTTCACCTGGTAGAGCTGCTCAGCGTACTTCTGAGTCAGGTAAAAAGATGGGTTGGCAACTTTGTAGCACGCATATACTGTCAGATCTAGGTCCTACGCACAAATACTTCAGTTAGCTGCCAAATCTATTAGGTTAGGCACTGCTGTCAGCGCCAAGTGGCACAGAAACATACCTTTTTTGCTTGGTGCTGATCCTGTGCCATCGCTCAGTAGGATACTGAGAGAAGGGAGCTCAAAAGTTAGTTGTGTGCCTCTCCCTGTGCATCTGCAGCATACAGGTATTTCACATCTCTAGGGAGTGATTACAGAGTGGAGAACATATTCTATAGCTCACCTTTAGTATTTTTCCTGGCAAGTTTTTTATTAAAAGACCTTTCCCTCTCCAGAAACCCTTCGCCTCCAAAAGTTAAAGCCCAGACAAACCAAAAGACACAAGTGAAAAGGAAAAGCTATCTGACAATTTTTGGTTCTGAAATGCTGTTGTGGTACCCTAAAATTTTTGGTTTTCTTTCTAATCACCCCAATCTTCTTAAGAAGAAACAGAACTGATTTTTATTTTAAAAAGAAAAAGCTATGATTCATTGGCACAATTGTTCTTCCAGAAAGCACAGCTATTCCTGATCTCCAGACATGCCTTGCTCAATCCAGTACACTCTGGTACCTGTTAAATTTTCTCTGAGTACCTGTGAAATTTTCAGACAAACAAATTCATGGAATAGGATCGAGTATCGACAATTGGTTAAAAAAAATTAAATAAAAAAAAGACTGAGCATCAGTCACATCCTGAAGCAGAGTTAGATGTTAAAGACAACGGAGAACTAGCATGTGGTTGAATTGAGGAAAATGGAGATGAAGATAATGTCAGCGTCAGAGAAGTCCATCTCAAATAGATTGTTAACATTTCAAAGGTCATTCCTTTTTCCTACTGTTTACCAATGCACATTTCATATTTCACAGAACTTGCATTTCTGAAGCCCATGTTCAAATCTTGGTGAAAATGCTTTGCAGCTTGCAGAGGTGACTACTACTTGTGGAGGGAACGTGATCCACACAAGAGAAGACCTACACTTGACAGTAATATCCATTGACGGTGAAACTTTTAACTTTATCATCAATTTGAGCATAAAAGGCAGCTTGTGATGAACTCATCTGAAGATTTCATAGAGGTCATCAGGTGAGTAAGTTTCTAAGTTTCCTCAGAACTTAAATCACAGGCTAGTTTCCAGAAATGTGTGTCCTTTACATCTTCCTTCCCTTGTCTTTCCTCCTCTAGTCTTAGGACACTCAAATACCCTGCAAGTGGTAAGGAGGTTTTTTTTATATTTTTCCATGACACTTATAGGACATATGCTGGTGGTTTTGTTGACTGAAGACAGAGTCTTTCACTTTGAGAGATAAGGTGGAGTTGTTCTTATCGAACATAATGAAAGTGACTGTTCATTTGCAAACAATTTTCTTTATATTGATTGTGAAAATAAGGAGTTGGTAGGCATTCCCAAGTCAAGACTAGATCATCACAGAAGAAAAATGAGGCAAAATCTTTACCTGGAGTGATGGAAAAGAGATACATTTGAATAGTGCAAAAAATGCAAAGCCATGCAATTAATCATCAATACTTGAGCTCCCTGTTGTAAAATGGAGTCTTGTCATTTGATATAAAAAGGAAAGAGATCTGTACTATGTGTCAACAATTTTACTGCTTTGAACTGCTTAAGTCATCTCACTGAAAACAAAACTAACATGACTCCAGCTAGGATACATGGAGTGAAATACCAGCATGAAAGTGGAACATTAATATCCTTAAATAAGGCACAGGTCCTGGATCATGAAGGTTTCTGTTCCTGTGTCCTTTGAGAAAGATTATGAGCTTGAACTGCAGCAAATGTCAGGTAAGGTTACTTGGATGATGATAGAAGTGCAGTACCTGTGTTAGAAAACAAATTAGAAAGTGTGGCTTGGTTCAGTCTGCTAAACAAGGGCAATATAGTAGCTTTTTATAAATATGTTCAAGCTGGCTACACATCAAGAGAGGGGGAAAATTATCTTAGACTAATACTGGCACTACATCAAATAGCTGTAAATTGGTCATGTATAAGTTTAGACTGGAATTTAAAAGAAATTTTCTAACAGCCCAAATATTGAAGATCTAGAAAGAACTTCAAAAAAGAGCAAGGAATCCAAGTGGTTGTAAGATGGAGCTTGATAAGAAGAACTCTTGGAAGGAGGAATTAAACTAGTGGCATGAAGGCTTCAGTTTCTAAGACGGTATAAAAGGAAACTGGGTCACTCTTTATTTATATAATACTTGTAGCTGCGCATTCCAGGACTGACTGACTTTCTCCTTTAAGCAAAATTTAGCTCCAGTCCTCATCCATCATTTTTGTTTTCATTTTCCTCTGCCTCCCACAGAGACACTGGAGTATACTGGCAGATCAATTTCTGTTCCCAGCAGCAACAGGTTTTGGGGAACTGTATGCTTCATATGCCCTGCTTACAGGCTTGAACCCTGGATGGATCAGATGTCAGTTCCCTCAGGTTAGGGAGGATCATGGATCAGCTGTAGCACAGATACAGAGACACATGCATGCAACTAGCTGTTATCCCAGCTGTACTGGCAAAGGCTGTTAGGTGGAGGGAGGTTTTCCACTAGTAGCAGAGACCACTTTCAAGGATCACTGAAGAGTCAAACTGCTCGAAGTGTATTATAAAGAATATTTGGGATACGAATGGTGTCCTAATTGTTCTCTTTTTTTTTTTTTTTTTTTTTAAGATTGATAAGACATTGATTATGAGGTTATAAAAATGGTGGAGAATTCACAGAATCCACAGAATCCACAGATTCTCTGTAGTGTGATGAACTGTAACGTACTTCCTGTGAGGCTCTCTAAGGTATACTTTAAGACTACAAAACATGACCAAAATAGCATGCAACAGTTCAAGGTGTAGCAGACTCCAGCCTGAAACAAGTACACTTTTGGTATCTGGGAATTAATTAAGTAGTTTAGTGCTTTTATAGAATATGAACTGAACTATTATTTCACAGATAGATTGCTTAGGAAATTATTATTATTACTATTATCACCATCATCATCATCATTAGTAGTACACTTTTGTTGTCATTTTCTCATTTAGAAAAAACAGCTTTTTCAAGGTAAGTTGAAAACAACTATTTGAATCTAGTGATAAAAATCACCTACTGAGTTTGAATGCATGCTATATTTGTACAAGTGGAGGGAGGGGATGCACAAGTAAAAATTCACCCTGATTTTGTGTCACTATTGCTTTAAGACAATATGATGCTCTATTCAAACTTCAGATAGTAATCTATCCTTAAACTATTTCTTGGCTGCTTAGCCTCCAAGTTGTTTTAGCTTTTCCTCGCCTATCAACCTGAGCAGAAAAAGAAGTACAGCTCCAAGTCACCACAGTCCCATAGGGTTTAGTATCAGTCTGAGTTTAGCCACAGTGTTTTCACACAATGAATTACCAAGAAAGCAGACCTTGTTCATGCAAAGACTGTGAATCACACATGGCTGATATTCTTTAAAGGCTTTAACCCATTATTTGGCTGGGAAAACTTAGGCAAAGTACAGCCCTTGCCTCTTGAATATGCACTGCCTTAAATAAAATACACAGGTGAATGTTAAATACATGTCAATTTAACTTAATCTAAGGCAACCATCATATTGCAATAGTGAAGAATTACTATAAAGATCCACTGCCTGCTACTTTCTTTATAGAACCCTGATACTTCATTAAAAGACCTCTTAAAGATTTTCCACTCCTCCACCTGTTATGTTTTACTGCTTCAGGGCTCAGAAGCACCCAGTGATTAAGTAACCTGCTGAAGGCCCTTGCATTTTCTGTGGCAGACTTGGGATGGGCTCCAAATCTAAGGTCAGAGCCAGTGCTGTAATTGTGGGATTCCTTCGTTTGTCTCCTTCTGCAAGGCATTGGACGTGTGCTAACTTCAACACCCTTTTCCTCATTCAGTGGTATCTGGAAAAGAAAACCGAACTCTCTCTCCTTTCCTCTGATAATAGCTGTGGAACAATAGAGAGCATTGCTTGTATTGTGGAGCATCTTTTTCTTTCTCTTGGGTGTAGCTGTGTTAGTGCTGTTTACAGCAGGGTATGTGTTACTGGTATAAATCATAACTACACCCTTGCATTTACATCTGTGGCTAGAGTCCAAGGGTAGTGAAGGCTTCAGGACAAAGAAATGAGACAGAAAATGCATTACCGCTTTAGGCAGAAACTAGGTGCAAAAATTACTCTTCCTGGAGTTGAGCCAAAGCTCCAGGCTAAAAAAGACACATGGTTCCCAATTGACCACAAATGGTTTAACATCTTCTCCTGTGGTAGGTCCCACTGTGAGATGCCTGACAACTCCAGCACTGATTCAGAGGGAAGCAAGCCTCCCACTGCTGCTGAGTCACTGTCACCACTTCCTATGGCACCTGGTTCCACTTGGAGATGGCCCAGGAAAGTGGCTTTGGCCCATGAGGGCCGCTGAATCAATGGCTGATGGTGCCTGGGAGCAGCCAACATGGTAACGGGTGCTGATCTTAGCTCTCCTGTGTTTTCCCACAAGGTTTCTCCAGACCTGCACAAGCCTCATGCTCTCCCCTTCCCAGCCTCCTGCAAGAGTTTCCTGCCCACAGCTTTCCTCCTCCCTGCGGCATGCTTGTGCTTTGGCAAGGCTGTGTTGCAGATGCTCTCCAGGTCCATTCATCCACAGGCTGAACCCTGTGGATAGGTGGAGCTGTCAGTCTCCCAGGTATTTGCAGCAGGATAGCGAAGCCACAGAGGAGGAAGCAGGCTTCATCACTGCCCTGTAGCTGTAATGGGGTTGGTGGCACCCCATGGAGCTGAGGGCTCCCAGGTTATAAGTAGTCAAACACTTGTCCTGCAGTTCAGAATGGAGCTCTCCTACATGGAGAAAACTGAAGATGCATTTGTTTGGGCGTTTTCTGCTCTACTATGTGAGCAGCACTACAAGTTATAGCTTCTACTACTCGGGTTTTATTTGCACTTATTCAAGTGTTCTTTGGCCAGAGTATTTAGGAAAAAAAAATTAAAAAGCCTGGTGATGATTTGAAACAGCCTTGGGCCAAGACCTTGCCATTGTTTGCCAATGCGAAAACACAGTAAGCTTTGTGTAGTTTCGGGGGTTTCCTCATATCTGTTGACTTTGTCTAAGGTTCTGGGGACCTACTGGAGGGCTGAATCCTTGCTTTTGTCTTTCACATTTACATGGGGCTTTTTTGTTGTATCCTTTTTTCATTCTTACCAATTAATACCTTCCATGTTTTTTCAGTCTTCAAATTAGGAAGTTGTTTTCTCCTGACCATGTTACTTGTACAATCTAAAGTTATTTAATACAAAGCTAATAAGTCTAATTCAAGTGATTTATAAATTATTACTACCTTCTATAGATTAGTCCTTTCCAATTACAACTCCACATACTACTAACTCTTGCTTTGGCACAACTAAATGAATGAGCTTAGGTACTTTGAATTATACTCCAGTAATTTTATTTAGCTATTTTTTCTTTTCCTTTGAACTTTACACTAGCATATATGTAAATATAAACTTTTTCTCTGTCTCTCGACCCCCTCCACCTTCATACACATATTTTATATTTAAATATTTAGCCTCCTTTAATGCAAATGTTATGTGTTGTAGGCTAACTATTTCTTAGGTGACAATAAATTTGCTTCTATATTCATGTTTTTATTCACAAAGAAATATATATGCAATTTTGGATTGTGAGTGTGTGTATATTTATATAGGTCTCTTTGTATGTATACACACAACCCAAATTGCCTGCATATAAATTCCTTTGCAAATTGCCAGATTAAATTTATGGACAATCTGCAAGAGTATTATAATGGAGAGATAAGAATTGTCTGTCTTTTAGGTATGATGAAACACACCTGCTTGTGAGCATAAACAGAAAAATCATAGTTTCCTCTAGTAGAACTGTTTCAAGTATTTCAGTGCTATAGAAGCAATCTTATGAATGAGAGCCCACAACAATTACTCCAGATGGATGGCAATATCAAAGGAATTGTATTCTGACTGTGTTTCTTACAGAGTTCAATGCAGACCTTTGTTTTTTTCTGTAGAAAAGCAATTTTTCATTCTAAAATTTTAGCTGAGAATGAGCTGCTCCTATAATAAAATGGCACAGGCATTTCCTCTGCATGACAGAAGGATCTTCTACAGTGTTTTAATTCAGCTATATGTCTGAAGAGAATACTTTACTGAGTAAGGTTACTTGAGGAAAAAGTCCTCCTCCTAAATATACGTGCCATTCAAGTTGAGGTCTGATATCAGATTTCCCGGGAGAGGAATAGGTACCCACGTGGCACGTCCTGTTTGGGAACCTCAAAGGAAAATATTTGGTGGTGGTGACTCAGAGAGGTGGCTCTCTTCCCTCTGAGTCAGGACTGAATCAGCACCCTGGTGCGCAGGGCAGACAGCACTGCTGAAGAGGTTGTGATTCGGGTGAGTCACTAAAACCATGCTCTTCACCTCCTGTGGTCACTGAAGACCCCAGGATGCTCCCCACATCCACCCAGGCATTCTCCCTGCTCTCCTTGCCAAACCTACCATCGGGCAATTCTGCCGAAAGAAATCCCCTCTCCAGTTTCACTAGCTGTTACGCTTTCTACACTTCCCGCCATCAGAGGCCCTGCGCTCTTCCCTTCCACTGAGCATCTGTGACATCGCTTTGCAGTACTCCTCAGATTTGGCCAGGGCTGATGCAGTGACTCATGCATGAAGGTCTGATCCTGCAGTCTTGTTGACTCAAAGCTCCTGTTTTAACTTACTGCTATGTTTTGTATCTAACAAGATTTCAGGATCAATCATGCACAGGAATTTCTAAGAGGTCTTTTATGCCCTCAGTTCCCCATAAAACTCAATTATTGAACATTGTTGAGCCTTTTCTCCCTGATGGTCTGAGACGTCACCCTCTCTGGTGATGTCAGCTATCAGTGAAGGTATAGCTCTTACGGAAGGAAGACTACTTCTGACAGTTGCAGCTAGCACATCCTCTGAAGCCCCAGCTAGGAGGAAGCATACACTAGAGACTGGGCTAGGAAGCACAAGAGAGGTTTTCTCTGCTGTTATTCATTCTAGACCTGGTCCCTGCAAAGAAATGGATTTTCCTATTTCCAAGTTCAACAATGACTGTCTTCATTATATAAACCTAATAATTTTTTTTTATTGCTTTGCATCCTTTCTGAGTCCAAAGGCAGCATCACTTGCACTTTCTTTGAATCTTTCGTGATCAACTGCATATAGCAGCATATACTGGTTTTAAAAAAAAACACATTTTCAAGCCTGAATTACCTAGAAAAGTTTTGGAGACATCATTTAATTTAAAAAGCAAGCATTGAGAGAAACTAAACTCTTTTTCAGCAAAAAACCAGCACAGTCCTATTCTTTAACAGTTGTCATGTGTTTTCTTCACATGTGTAACTTTTATACTGGAAACTGCAAGATGGGATCCAGGAGTTGAGGTCTCTGAGGAGAAACATTAGTTGTGACCACTCATAGCCTGAAACTGAATAGATTTGTTACCAGTTAACATGGAGGTGTCATTGTGTGAGTGGCTGCTGTCATATTTTTCATTTTATTATTTAAGTAAGAGCATCATAAGAGCAATCAGACCCTTCCACGTCAGGCAGTGACTCACTTCAAAACACTCACAGTTCAAAGATAGGAAAAGGAGTGGTGATGTGACATGGAACAGAGGAAGCACAATGAGAACAGTTGTCCAAGATCACCACACCAGTATATTGGAAGACCTGAGAATGGAGCATCAAGGTCTGGACTCCCTTGCCATGTGTTTTACAAAAGTAAGTGGGTTATGGAGTATATGACATTTACAATATACTAATTTAAAATATAGAGGTCTAATGACATCTTAATGGAGTGAGGTGGTCTGAGAATCTCTAGAAATACTTGGATGTAGTGGCAACCAAGCCTATGGACTGTCAGCAGCAGAAATACACCATGTGTGCAACAGCCACATTATCCTGAGTTACAGGCTAGCATGGGCAAATGAATGTGACTGTGGACACATGCATTTCTCCCTCATGTATGTCATCAGTGGCCACATGGGAAACACGACATGGTTTTTTTAAATCTTCCCCAGCTCCTTTAAAATGCTGTCTCAGAGAGCAGGCAGCTGCTGATCCAGCCTGTCTAGAAGGACCTGCTCAGCTGGCTTATCCAGAGACAGCAATGATACCATAGACCAAGGTCTCCAAGGAGGCTGTTGGTTTGGGGTCATCTGATGCACACTGCAGTTTGCAGGAAATGCTCAAAGCCAGCAGGCAGCACCAGATGGCTTCCTGCAACCTTGATTGAAAGCCAGAGAGAAAAAGCCTTTGTATACAGAACCAAAGCATCTAAAAATGTGTGTCTGCATCAAATGCAGATTGGCTTCAGAGCTACCCAAAATACTGAGCTTCAGAGAGAGATTGCAGGGATGTTAATTGCCCTTGGCTTGAAAGGTAACTGTCTTCATTAAGTAGTTGAGGGAATGTCTGAGTTCCAAGTGGTGAAGCAAATGGTCACCTTGAGTTTTTTGTTGAGCATATTTATATTCCTGTATGTCAGTTCTCAGCAATGCACTTAACATTAAAAGGTTAGTTTTCAGGAGTTTATAACTCACTTTGCCGTATTAAAAAAAAAAAACAAAGCAAAACCAAAAAAACATGTAATATTAAGCTTCAGTGATGGATTCTTTTTCTCTTCCCACAAAAAACCCAATGTCTATCTCTGGAAAGCTTTTGGAGTGGGAGCACAAAACCTGTGGGAATGTAGCAACAATATAATGTTGACACATCCCAGGATTATCAATGTCTTGGAGTTGTTTGAAAGTTGAAAGGAAGAAGAAAAAGAAGAAGAAGAAGAAGAAGAAGAAGAAGAAGAAGAAGAAGAAGAAGAAGAAGAAGAAGAAGAAGAAGAAGAAGAAGAAGAAGTTGTTAAATTGTCCCTCCTTTTCTGGCATAATTGAAAATTAGAGAATATGTCCTTCTTACTGGGAGAAGAGATAAGTAGAGAGACAGAAGTAAAGAAAGCCTTTGGGGTTGGGTTTTTTTATAATAGATATTGATTTATTTCTTTTTCTTTATGAACACTCAGCTTCTGTGTTTACTTTTGAACACTTGCAAGCAGTTTCAGATTAACTTTGTAAATTCCTGTGCTTGTTCTTTAATGAAAGATCATCTTTTCTTGATTTTTTAAGTCTTAAAATAATTCATTTGGAAGCTGTTTGACTTTTCAAGCGTCTCTCCTGAAGAGCACCCACCATCCGTTCAGGAAAAGAGGACTTGAATAAGATCATGAAAAGCATAGCTCTTGTTTTCCACTGTCTGCAGGGGAGGTTCCTTAGTCATTGTTGTCAGGTTTTTCAGGGTATGCAAGACATGTAGGAAAATGTTGCCTGCTCAGATGAGATGGTATAGTCCACAACTGATGGCTGCTTGCCAAAATGCTTATCTTATTTTTTTAGTTCTCTTAAAGTAAGGGCGGAAAACGTCCTTTGCAAAGTCTTCACAGTTTACTGTATATAAGTAAGAAAAAAATACTGGCTGTTTCAGAGACTCACAACTTCTACTTAACTGTATTCATGTTCAAATGTGCATTAGGGATGTTTTACTTAAGAATGAGAAGGGATTTTATTTCTTAAATACTGTTATTTTAATAATTAATAATATAAAATTAATAATTAACAATATAAAACTTAAAAGTTTTTAGCTTTCTTACTTCCATGTGTATACTTCCATGATTTTACAGTCTTTAAAGAATTAATACAATATCAAATTTTTATGATCAGAAAATCAGTTGAAAGCCATTGCTCACTAAACCAGAGATGATGGTGTTTATACAGGAAAACTTGAAAAGTATTAAAAACCTATTAAGTTAAGTAACAATTCGATACTAACCTTCTCTAGTATCATCAGACAAGAGCATTGTTGGGGAGGGGGGAGCTTTTCAGAAACTTTTTTCATAAATAAAATGAGACAAATGTAATTATCACTTCCATTACATTTACCTGCTTACTGTCCTTTGAATGACTGTAGGTCTCTCCCTGACTTACACAAGGAAAACACAATGACACCTTGATCATGTGAACTATACTCTCTGTTTAAGCTATATTATCATGTACTTCACAGGTATGCTGAACTGGGCCTGCAGAGTCTACTTTTATTCCGTGCCAGCTGATGGAAATCTTGCCTTTGACTTCAGCAAAATCTGAAGTTAGTTTAATTATCCATTGTAAGTAACATTTGCAACAAACACAGCCCTTTATCTTGTGAGCAACTTTCTTGCAATCTTGCCTAATTCCAGTTTTACAATTCTTCTGTCTCCAACCAGGTTGAGGAGCATTTCCTTTGTCATCCTCTTGATTTGATGTTGTGTGAGTGCAGTGGGATCCAAAAGACAAGGTGTCAAACTTTGACTCGGCAGGCACAGATTTCTAACTAGGTATAGATGTGCCTTGGAATGAAGAATTTAATTTGCTTCTTGACGCCTTCTTTCCCCTTTGTGTATCTGTCATGACTGTCTTTCACAACCCGTGTGCTCAACACACTGTGCTATAGGACCTGGCCATCTCTGTGGCTGCTTTGCACTCCTGTGGTGTACACAGACTTGAAGTGATCTGCTTGTTTCTGCTTAGACTACCCAAGCAGAAAATAAAACAATAGAATACACCAGTTTGATTTTTTTGATCAAAAGGCTTGCTCCTAAGCATTTATACCCAGGGATTTCTTCCAGAAAATAGGATCTTTTTCCAAAAATCTGTGAGTAACACATGCTTTCAAATCACAGTATAGGAAACTTGATACTTCTATTTTCTCCACACTAAGTTTATTGGTTCTTTTGTTGTGGGCTGACCATTTAGGGATGTGTGTGTCCTACTTCACAGTCATCAAAACAGGGATGTGGCTCAACCTTAGCCCTGACTGAGACAGCATTGAAGGACACAGCCAAGAACAAAATCAAAAACTTCTTCCCAAGTACACAGGAAACAGAGCTTAGTGTAATAGAAAAACTAAGACAACCAATTAGCTGAAACTCAGGGCTGCTTTGTTTAATGTTTCCCTTATATTACAGTACATATCTGGAATTAAAGTTTGGACTTTTCAGGCTTTTTTAAGAACATGTTTGTTTAAATACCAAATCCTGGTCACCATGCAGGAGCTTTTATTTGCACATATATCCAGAAAGACCGAAAAGTTCATTTTACAAATGTATATACCCACTGTAATGCCACTGGTAGCGTGGTCTGTGGATGGATTTTGCATACTGACTTTAAGAGTTGTTTTTTGTTCAAATCTGCAAATGGTTTCAATATGCTTTTCAATTAAAAAAAAGGAATAAATATATCATTTATGCCACATTTTAGGTCTTTTCTTTTTTATTGCCAAAGTTTTGCTCCTCCTTGTCCAATATATACAATGAAAAAGACAGATCGGGAGGAGGTTTATCTAAAAATGAATTTTAAAAACATGTAAGAATACTTATATCTCATCTGTATCATATGATGCTGTCAATGTTTTCTCCTGTTTCTGATCCTGAGTAACTGAAATGTGAACATCACTATGGCAATATGACTGGTATGCATATGGATACACAAAATTGATCTCCCATACTTTTGCTGTAGGAATTCAGGCATTCTCCATTCTCTTCTGTGTTCTTGTATTTTGTTAACCATAGACAATTTCTGAAGGTCACAGATTTTCAGACCATGGTTTCTTCCTTTGCATCATCCATGTATTAGCTTCTTTTTCTTGTATTGCATTTAGAATTTCATTCAAGTGTGATGACGATTAGAAAGAAAAAAAAAAGAACGAGCGTGCCTATTTCTAGGTGTTTTGGCATGCAGAAAAGTGCCATGAACAGGAGATAGGTAATTCAGAGCTAGATTATGTCCCTTTTGGCCATCAAGTCTTTAAAAAAAACCCACTAATGTTACCATATTTCCACAAAATGGTGAAAATAATATGTTTCTGTGCAAGCCGGTGGAGGCCTCAGTGTAGAAAGGGTATTTTGTATGTGTGTGCTGATACAAGTGTTACAGACACCTTTTACTTTTTCCATATATTGTTAATACTTGAGGTATGGATTCCAGGACAGGTTCTTAAGATATATTCTTAGTCTCCTAGGCATGACTATCTGACTTTCTGGGAAAATGGACTACCGATCATATGGCTTTTAAAAATAAAGTTAAAGGAAAATATAAAATACTGCCTATATCAAAAGATTTATGATACATGATTCACTGACTGTGTAAGATATAATCTGGATATATACTACATATTCAATTAGGAAAACAACAGGACAGATCTGAATGCTATAATCATTAAGTACATTGCAAGAACCAGTACTCAAAAATTATGAGAGGTAGAGTTAGTTAGGCAGTGACTTTCTCCCTCTGTCTAAAGAACCTTATTAAACCAGGCAAATGGTTTAAATAAGAAAATTAAATGTTACTGGAAATTGACAGGATTTAGCATTCAGTCTCCTCTTTATTTTTTTGTCCTGTTAAAACAAAAACAATAGAGTGAATTTTCTTGTAGCCTTTGCTTTTCTTCAGATGAAAATCAAAATTCTGATTGAAATAATTGCTTTAAACAGCCTTTAGATCAAAAAAGTTCTTTTTTTCTATGCCTGGACTTTCCTGTAGATCAAAACCACTAGTCAATATCCGATTGTGAGGCTCTCTAAAGCAAATCTACATTGTCCCCATCTTTCAAACAGTAAAAAAACTCTTCAAAGAAAGGTAAAGCTCTGAAACATGGCTTTGCTGCACAATTGCAACTGCTTTCCAAAAATGCCTGTCCATCAATATATGATCCCATGTCACTGTATCGAAACTTTTTTCTCACTTGGACAACTGTATCTTCCAGTTACCCTTTGTGTTGCATGTCTGTAACTGGATATGTAATTAAGTTTTTACTTCACAATGCCTTGCCTGCTCTGGAGGAAACATAAGCCAGCTACTTGATTTAAATATTTGGCACAAAGAATCTTCAATTTATCTACTGGCAAAGCAATCAATTTCAATGAGATCAAGACAATCAGCACAATTCCCTTTTCCTTCCTTGTGGCTGGTGTGCAAAAGAGACTGTCATATTGATTACAAAATTTTGGTGAAGGATCTAAGAGCAATTAAAAATGCTGTTGCTGGTCAGTTTTCAGTTACTTCTGTTGCAGGGTCCATATTTTTCAACTGAGCATGGACATTTTCACAAGGTTCAGAGAGGAGCCACATGCTCCTATTGCACCTTCCAGAAATTGGCACGTTCGCTTTTCAGCAAGGGAAACGCTGACCTGTCATAGTTCAATGTTTATTTAAATTTAAGGCTCAGAAATATTTATTCTTAGCTCTGTTGGGAAGTCCCGGTATAGCTTTGTCCTTGGCATTGTGAATGTCCCTGTCTTTGACTAAATCAAGGATGAATTCTGAAAAAGCAGTTTTCCCTTTATCTGTTGTCAGCAGTAGCTGCTGCTGGAAGGAACTGCAGGATTCACCCTCTCTACAGGAGCCTTGTGAGAAAGGTTAAAAAGAGAAAGCAGCCTCTGTAACTGAACCCTTCTGCTACTGGCTACAACCAACATAAAAAATGTCACAGGGAAAGCCACTTCTAGCCTCTAGTATTTCCCCTGAACTGCTGAGAACTGACAAGCCAGGAATATTCTCCTATTACACCACAGGTTTTATTGGACCCCTAGTACTTCAGAATGAGATTATGCTGCTGTAAATGAATGTGTGCACTGAAAGAACATTTCTGAATACTCTTCACCCTTTCTCATATGCTTATTTATAAGGGAGGAGAACTTTGCCTGTAGAAACATCTCTGAAAGATAAAAGCAGTATACACATTAACACATGTCAGTATCTGTGGGAAAATACCAACATTTGCTGTCCTGCTGTACCTTGGTTTTTTATTATCTTGCACTGCTGTACATGACAATGCATACTGTGAATTCTCTAGATTTCTCATCTGTGGTTACCTACAATGCAGCAGACTTCATTTTAGGACAATCAAGTCCTGCTTGAGATATCTGTTCTACCAAGTCAGGTGAGACAGTCCTGATGATGGAGACCTGACACTGGAGCAATCTCTGAGGGCCAAACAGGTAGCACATGGTGAATCTAAGGTAGGAACCCCTGTGCCATTCCCAGAACAGTATCTGGTTCAGTACAATATATTCTCCTTTTATGTATGGTGTCTAAAGTGCTAAGTTTTTCTTAAGATTCCCTTACAGAAATATGATTTCAGAGGAAGAAAACTATTGCTCCTTTTATCAAAGTATCCAAAAAATGTCTCAGCATTCCATGAAGGGATGCATAAAACATATTTCCTCTGCTAAGTAATATCTTATGAGTTTTGCATACCAGGAACTGTGACCTTCTATATAGAGTAATATCAGCTCCAGTGGTAATCCTGGATGTAGACACATCCACTGGAAAAGAATTTCCAAAGCAAAAGTACAAGCATGATGTAGCAGCCACTTCTTGGCTCATTTAAAGTAGCTTATTTAATGTTTTACAGCTTTCTTTTCCTTGAAATCTTAGGAGTTATAAACAGATATCGTTGAACTTTCAACTGCAACAAGCATTAAGGAGCATATCCTAGCCTTCATTTAGCTTTTTTTTTTCAGGAGATCTCTAATTTTTTTGCACAGAAGTGAAGACTAGTTCAGGCCCAATTTAGCAGCTGGGGAAATCATGCTTTTAAAATACAGAAAAATAATATTTCAGGATTAACCAGAAATCAGTGAACAAAATGGAATTTGGAATTTGAACCCATTTTTCCTACATGCCAGTTCAACGCTATGGAGACCCAGCCAGTTTGCTTTAATAAAAAATGCAGAAGAAATAAAAAGGGTGATCAAATTTCACAGTGTTCTGAGATACTATATACATATATATGTGTGTGTATTTTTATGCATGTTGTACAATTCTGGAACAATATCATAGAATCATAGAATCATAGAATCATAGAATCATAGAATCATAGAATCATAGAATCATAGAATCATAGAATCATAGAATCATAGAATCATAGAATCATAGAATCATAGAATCATAGAATCATAGAATCATAGAATCATAGAACAGTTTGGTTGGAAGGAACCATAAAGACCATCTAGCCCTGCCACGAGCAGGGAC
>NW_009622870.1:26321-38120 GCF_000690535.1 Cariama cristata
CCAGGCTGAACAACCCCAACTCTCTCAGCCTGTCTTCATAGGAGAGGTGCTCCAGCCCTTTCACCACCTTCATGGCCTCCTCTGGACTTGCTCCTTCTTGTTTTGGGGGCCCAAAGCTGAAGGGAGTACTGCAGGGGGGGTCTCACCAGAGTGGAGTAGAAGGGAAGAATCACCTCCCTTGACCTGCTGGTCACATTTCTTTTGATGCAGCCCAGGACACTGTTGGCTTTCTGGTCTGCAAACGCACATTGGTGGGTCATGTAGAGCTTCTTGTCAACCATCCAATATGTTGTGGAGGTGATTTTGTTGTGGTGAAGATGGTATCTTTTAACAGAGATTGCAATGTTCGAATGCTGCATTTCAAATCCAGTCCCTGCCACTGGCCTTGTGATGTGCAATTCCCACTCCCTAAGCCTTCATTTTCCCTCCTTCAAAGAGGAGATAATGAAACTGACCTCCTTTATAAAGTACTTCGAGATTTACTGATGAAAAGTACGGGAGAAGAGCAAGAGAGCTGTAATTATTTGATGTAATTAAGAACTTAATGAAACTTAATGCCGTGCTGATGTAACACTTACATTTTCTTTGGGTTTTGAGTGCTTTCTTTCAAGCTTAGCAAACTGGATGAGGGCTGAAGGAATAATCTGTTGCGAAGAAATAAATGTGTCTGCCCTTCAAAAATTAATAGCAGTGTTAAATCATATAGCCTGAGGTCACAGCTCTCAAAATGCTAGAGCCAAACTTTCAAAACTTTCACTTTCAGCATTGCTTGGCAAGCCTATGAAGTCTCAGGCAGAAGACTTGTGGGAATCCACAATAACGAAAAATGTAGCTGCAGAAGTTAATGCAGATTTTGTCATTTTAAACGTAGGCAGCATTGAAGAGACTGGAAAGAAGGGCAGGGATTTCTGCTCCTCATGGGGCTCAGCTCCACTCCTCGGTGCTACCCACAGAGCTTTTGCAGTGGTGGCTCTTCCCATCAACTCTGAGGGCTATATCTACTTTGAAATGGAAGTGGAGGTTTTCGTGTTTTAAACCAGCAGCTGAGGCCTGAGGGAGAATAAACAAATCTGCAGAGGCCTGTAATAAAATCACAAAAGTTGAAGCTGCTGCTTTAAAAGCCTGCTTCTCAGTAGGACTTGGGAAATCCATTCTCTGCACAAATAAAATTAACCATGCAACTAAGATATCCTAAGATACAGGGTAAGTTATCCATTACCAACTTTATGTTCTTGCCTTTAGGCTGCCAATTTGAGATGAGTTAATATGTTGAAAGTTCATTCAGCTATACCCATATGAAAACACAGCCATGGCAGTACAGAAATACTATGAGAGACAGGGAGGATGCTGTAAAATAACTCGTTGGAACATGTTTGGCCCAAGTCAGTGCTTTTTGACAGTCCTGGCAAGCTGACTTTGGACTTTCTCAGTTGGTTCCTTAGCATTTCTAGGTCTGCTTTTCTTCAAGGCAGCTGTAAAGGAACCACTTCATTTCAGCCTTGGTCACTGTTCTTTGCCATATTGCTTGTGTGACTCAAAGCCTTTATTTCCTCATACTGATTTTCCACTGATAATGTGGTCTGCCAGCCCCATATATTTCCATAGCACAAAAGGATGGGATGACCTAAATCTGCATCCTATCTTGTTGTAGGTGGGATGGAACTCGGTGTGAGCAAATTTACCTTCCTCCTGCATCTAGGACAGCACCAGCTCTACAAGCTAGCAGGGAGGTACCTCAGCTAAGTTCTTAGTTCATTTGTCCTCATGTTGGAATTTTTGGCAGAAGCTATTTTTATTCAAGCAAAGCCAAGGTTTTCAATATTTTTTCCTCATAACTGGATTAGGCAAATGGAGGCTTCAGAGATATTACAGATAAAGAGTCTGAAACTTGCAATGTTATTACAAAGAAGGGAAAGAAAATATTGCTGAGAGAAGAACAGGTTACTTCTGACATGACTACAGCATTGCAATTATTTACTTACTTCTGTAGAATCTGTTTCAAGAAGTAATTTCAATTTCAAGATAATTAGAAAAGTCCTAGAAATACCTTACCAGGCAAAGGTGACTGTGTGTCAAAGCCCTAGAGATACCTTACAATACAACCTCATGGTTTGCAAAAAGTAGTATTTCCTGAAATAGACTGAAATACTCTTGTTCATAAGCAGTACTGTTTAACACTGATTTGGGACCTAATCAATTCAATAGACTATTTTGCCATCCTCTAAAACTGAGGCAGAACTTTCTAATATGTCATGGCTCCGGTGTATTGTAATTGTGCGAGAGAGAACTTATTTCCCACCAAATTTCCTGAAGAATGATGTATTGCGAAGAGGAATTGATTACAAGCAGAGATGTCTGGTCCCTCTGGGAAAGATGGCTTTTAGCTATGGATGGAGGCTGTGAAGATACCTTTTGACATATAAGATATCGAGAACACTTGCTAGTACTGCAATACATCTGCTGGACACCTTCAGATTTATTGTAGGACTCGCCTGCTTGAGGAAAAAGTATGTCATTTTAGGGATGATTAAGGTTCTACTTTTCTACTACCATTTTAACAATATTAAGACTTCATGAGAATACTTACAACCCAACTCCCAGTTACATAGAACAAAATCACACAAAGAAACTGTTCCTCCCCAAGTTGCTCATAGCTCAATTTTCAGGTTTCTAAGTCCATTTCCCCTCTGCATCCCCTCTGTTCTACACATGCTTCAGTGATTGGATGTGACACCAATTTCCAGCAACTGTCTTCCTTTCTGGGCATTAAAACCTTACTGGGGAACAGGAGACAGCACATATCTGGGGCTGATTTTTGTCATCTGCTTTTTACCATCTGCTTTTTGCTTAAGTATGAATTCATGTGATGTGTTTGGGGAGGCATTTGGAAGTAAGAGGAAGTTCAACAGGAAGAATGCACCACTAAAGTTTTGAGAGTGTTCATAGGCCTCCTATTAATTCAGTATTGCTAATTCAGATTAAAGATTAATCCCATCTGAAGCTACGGCAGCATTTAATTATGGTTTGTCTGAGGAGCTTCATCTCTGCAAGTGCGTGGCCTGTCCATCTAGCGCTACGGGAGCAGTCACACGCCCAGGATCGCACAGGAGTGCAAGAACTCAGACGTGCAGCAGAGCTTGCTCACCGTGGATCCTCTCCTCAGGAAGTGGTAAAATCCATCTTTGGAAATGATACAGTTTCTTAAACCTTGAGGGCCTATTCCCATTTCAACTCAGTGACTTTTAGTGAAGCTGGTAAGCAGTTGGTTCCACTTGTCCAGGAATTCTCCTGGCAGAGAGGGGAATTTTCTAGAAGGCAATAAAACAGTTTAAAATCTCTGGAAATAATCTTATGCTATAAAATGGGATGCGTTTGGAAGAGATTCTTGGAAGGAGATCATGTCTGCGGCTGTAGCTCACATCTCTAGGGTACTGGGAAACACCCTGGAGGACAGCGGTACCCAGGCATACAGTGCTTCTGCAAAGTGGTGTCTAACATGTCTCCCCATTGCCAGGGTCCTTGATATTTTCTCCCTTGCCCTCATCCTGTTCTCCCTATCAAACTCCTTCCAAGCAAAGCTTCCCAGAGAGGCAAGATGTGCAAACTAGATTGGTGTTTCTTTAGCTGATGGAAATACATTAGTTGATTTGGTACTTGGATACTTAAAATGCCAGATACCATCATTCACCCAGAACACAAAAACATTCGTTTTTAAAAACACTACAGTGACTCATTTGTGATTTTGGTTTTATCCTTCCAGAATAAACTTCCCAAAGTGGCTACATTTTGATGGCAAACAAAAAGACCTCCGTTTTCCCATAGAAACTGTAGGAAAGAAAGTACGCATGCTCGACAGAGACAGCCCTCAGTCCCACGTCCTGCCGGAGGCTAAGAAATCTCCTGGGCTCTTAGTGGTGCAGCAGTCTCAAAGACCAAAAAATAAGCAGGGAAACACCAGTGCTCCTAACAGACAGCTTGTGTGTACATGACTGCACACACGTTTTCTATAAGATGGCTGCTCTGTCAGCCCCTCTGTCATCATGTCCTCCAACTCTGCTTTTGTCTACATCAAAACCATCGGTATTAATCAGGCTCTTCAGGTTTTATTGGAAATTGAGCCCCGAAAACAGAGCAAGTAAATGTGTTTTCAGCTATTTGTGCTGTGGTGCGTGTTGCTCTATTTATGAAGCATGAATGCTTCATCTGCTGTCAAGGCTGTCTCATTCCTGGTGTTTAAATATAATGTGACCCGGTTCCCTGTGTGAGGAATGTGACATTTTATTTGCATATTGCTCATGACTTTTGCACTTTTTTTATTGCCAGAATGGAAAAAGTTCATATTATCATTCCCAATTTGTGCTGCGAGGCCACTTTTCAGCTTCTTTCCCCAACAAGTAGCAGCGAATCTGTTGCACCATTGCCTCCTTCCCCACTCCACGTGATCCATGAAACTGCTGCAAAGGGGTGAATTTCCTGTGGCGTGGAGGCGCTGGCAGCTGGGCCGCAGGGGCTGGGTGGGGTGGCCAGCGGCAGCCCTGGCCTGGTCAGAACCGCTCCCGGCCAGTTCCAGCCGCCTCCCTCACCGAGCCCTGAGTAGCTGGCGCCAGAGCAGCATCTTCCTGGCAGTGACCGCAGCTGTGGGGAGACAGCGCCTGAGCAAGGAAAGGTGTAAGAGGGACGAGGTGGCCAAAAGAAACTGGTAAGACCTGCCTGACCCCCACCCCCCTGAGGCGCTCAGCGGGGCTTGAAGAGTCTGTGGGGAAGGGGATGCTGGGCCTGGCAGGGCAGGGAGGAAAGGTCCTTGCCTGGATCCCTTTTGCTGGATCATGAGGGAGTTGTTGAATACCTCATCTCCCAATATCAACACCATGGGAGACATAGTTCTTTGAAGAAAGGCATGATTTTTGCTTCCTTCTAATTAAGCAGTTTGTTAGCTTCTAAGTATCTTGGCCTACTGTCTGATGGTTTTCTTTTCATGAGGAAAATCGAACTTTTTTTTGAAATCTGAATACATTAAGAGGGAGGGGAAGGGTGCCTTTGTAATAAAGTGTGAATAACTACACATCCATCAGATTACTTACTTTGTTTGACTTCAGTTTTCTTGACCCATAATAAGTTCAAATGAACTATCACTCTCTGGAGGTGTTGCAAAATGTTTCGGTAGCCGTTATACCCTGTATAAGATGGATGTACCTTTTAAGCACAGGCAGTGTTCCTGGCACAGGGTTTCTCCCTGTGTTATGCCCTGTCCCTGCACCCTCTTGCACCCTCTCCTCGCCCCCTGTTCTTGGCAATCTTTAGTGGCCACTGTCATCCAGTGTTACTAGAACAAGCAGGCCCTTGGTTCAATCGATTTTAATTCATCTAACAATTTTCTTGTGACCTTCAGAGAATATATTAAATCCTTAGTTGTTTCCTGGGCGTTTCAGGAAGCTGAAACTGCCCTAGCTTTACAAACATTGCTGAAAGACATGACATTAGCTCCCTGTTCTACAGGTGATACAAATGACATGGAGAAATCATATGCTTGTGATGTGGCTGCTCATACTGCAAAGATTATTTAAATGTAGAGGGTCTATGGTTTTTCAGCTCTGGAATTCTGATCATAGGTACATGATCTGGTACATGATTCTTCTCAGGGGTTTGTCTACACTTTTTTACTTTTTATAACGTAAATGAAGTTTATCCCAAAATATTAAATGGCAGTGGCATATGACTGGAAGGGCAGGGGTAGCTTGAAAGAGATCTTGGTAGAAACTCTAGGATCCACTAAAACAAGTGGAAACCCAAAGCTGAAGTATGTGACAGTACTAGAGTTAATGTAAAGGAGAATCTTTAGGCAATATTTTATACGTACTTGGTGAAGAGTGAGATGAGAGTGTTCAGGGCCATCTTTGCTTTACAAAATGCATAGGCAGAGAAAGTTGCAATTACATTGCCTAGTGTAGGAAGAAAAGTGCATCAGAGTCCAGTAGAAGAGAGCTACCCTTCCTTCAGGTCGAAATGCACAAACAAGAATCAGACTTTCTGCTGGCAATGCTTTACAGCTTCCACTGCAGCCTTTAGCAAACACAGGTAAGAGTGTATCAACAGAAGCAATCTGAGAGGAAAATGAAATATTACTGACTGGCCCAGTGATAGGGTGAAGGCTTTGGAGTGGGTTGTAGTGATGTAAGAAGTAGCCACCTGAGAGCTAGAAACTATGCCTCGCCTGCCCAATTGCTTGGTTTGAGATTACACAGTGTTTTCACCAGTTCAAAATAACTCTCTTACCTGCACTGAGGAGGACTGAGGGCTTGCATTGGAGCTGGTAGATGTCTTACAGATATTCCTGAGATGACTATGTGACTATGTCATTTACCTTCACTTAGAAATGTACATTTGGTGGCATCATGAGGCTACTGTAAGTGAAACATGCAACAAGCCTGGCAACAGACTGAGATACAAAACATTTCTTTTTTTCGTCTGCAGTTTTGGTGTGTACATGAGCTGTTTATACAGAGGTAAAGCAACGTTCAGTTGCAGTTCATTTGTTGGATTTGTGGGTTTGAGGTCCCACAGTTCATGTCCACTTACTCCATGATCTAACCTAAACTTTTTGCTGCTTTGTATTACCCATCTTTTACTTCTGTCCAGACCAAATGTCTACTCATTGCCGGCACTCTCATGCTATTAAGCTCTGAATGTACTCACTACTTGGGTCCATCTTATGCTATTTTATCCCTTCAAAGATACTGTTGTTGTTTGTATTGTTATGACTACAGCATTTGTTTCAAAGGAATGATTGAATTTTACAATAATTGACAAAAAATTTCCAGTTTATTCTAACAGTGGTTCTGTTGATCTTGTAGGAGTCATGGGACAGACATGTTTTTCCAGTTAGGTCTATCTATACTGCCAGTTTTCTTAAAGATTTTTGTGAGGTTTAGTTCAACCTCTAGGACAAATATGTCTGGTTAGTAGCATGGTGACCCTGTTACCACTCAGATGGCAGTGAAAGAACTGATTTTCCCAAATTTCACAGAGTAAACGTATGGTTTAGGAAAAACTGGGGGAAATTGTCCAGTTGGGAAAAAACCTCTTTGAAGAGCTTCATAGAACACTTTTTGCTTTGTGTGTGTGTGTGTGTGTAGTGATGAATAACTAAGACTCAGAGAAGTAACCCAGACAGGTGCACAGTGCCCAGGATCACAAGCTTCTAATGCCTGGAGCTTCCATTGAGCATCACCACCCATAAAAGCTTCCAGATTGGGCCAAAGAAGTGAGACAGACTTTCTTGCTAGCAGATAACTGGTCCCCTGCTGTTTCTGCCTTAGTAATGTTTTTAGAGAAATATGTGACAATGATGGAAAACTTGCTTTTCAACTTCTATTCTCACTAGTCCGTCTCTGGAAGGAGGAAAGACTACTCAAGAGTTGGGGCTGCCCTCACTTCCTTCAGAGATCTGGGACCTCCCAGGTAGGATATGGTTTAAAATGAAATTAAAAAAAAAAAAAAAAAAAATGTGTGGGAATGACAAGGAGAAAGTAAAAGCTAAAATGGGATAATTCAAGATGACATATGAAAAGGTAGGAGAGAGATTTTATTAAATTAGAAAAATAAATAACAAATTAAATGCAAATAGATTTACAATCATATTATCATGCACATTAATTTCTGCAAAAATTTGATTCCCTGTTTCAGGCTTCTTCCCTCAAGCCCCTTCTCTCTGTAGCTGGTGCCATTCAAAGTCTGTGGTGAGGATCTAAGCCACCAGAGCCAATTTGAGTTCCAAATCCAAACATAAGCAATGGCTTGTGAGCTTGCAATTCCTTTGAGGCTCACCCAACTCCAATTTTGCTTTATTCCTCCCGGGTAAGCATTTTCTCTTTGAAGTTACAGTCCAACACATTGCATTGCAGGATATAGGTTTAGGTTCTCCTAAACAGGCTAGCCTGTCATGGGACAGTTTGTGCACTGTTCCTTCATATTACACTGCCAGAGAAAAAGACCTGAAAGAGAGCTCTGACATGTTGAAGCTGTAAGTGGTGAGGTGAAGTTAGGAGTTTGAAAGGCTGGAAAACATTCAGTTCTCCAACTCTCTCTGCCTAAATTAACATTTAAAATCAAAAGCATTGTGAATTTAATTATTCCAGATGTTTGAAGGTGCAATATTAATGGTAATTTATCGTCCCTTTTTTTGCAACATAATCTTGGAATTATCATAAGATGGTTACCAGAGGGTTATTACATGTACTGTTTTCTTGTTGTTATATGCCACAGGCAAGAACAACACTTTGAAGAGAATTGTTTCTTTCTGAGAACAAAGATAAACTACTGTAAACTAATTGCTAAGCTGCAGCACAGTAGGTAAAGTAATGGAAAAGTATGGCATTAATGAGTTGTATGAAGTCATCTTGTCTGAAAAATGAACTTGCTCTAAAAGCACTGATGGCTAATTAAAAGTACTTTTCATATAGTTGTACATGTGGATCCCACAGTGCTGGATGCCGTATAAATGTAAAAGACTAGCCTAGCCCTCTACAGACTGACTTCTAAGTAAACAATTAAAATGTGAAAAAAAGGACTAATTCACGTTACTGTCCGAGAGAATATTGGAGGGGTAAAAAGGCTATCATTTTATGCAGAGCTTCGTAGGTAAGTGAGGTGTAAAACCAAGCATCCTGGCACCCAAAGAATCTGCACTTTGTCCTGAACAGTATTATATCCCTGGGATTTAATACAGACGTGAACCTCCAAGAGCCTTTGTGACTACAGTACCTTAGTGTTCACCAGAACATAATCTTGATATGTGTCTGACTGGGTGAGCAACATGGTTTCTTAATTGGCCAGAGTTGTGGCTGAAGGCAGAGTGAGCTTGTACTTCTCTTTTTTTTATCTTCTCTGTCTTCCAGTGGAGTAAGGAATCTGTAGCGTTCTGTTAGAATTGTTTGGAAAGAAGAATAGATTGTCAGAGTAGACAGTCCAATTTAAAACTCCACTTTAAAATCAACTTACGTTTTTATAGGTTTAACCCCTGAATTTTCTAGGATTTTTAGAACAAATTTTATGGATTTGAAAGTTTCTGTTCTCAGTTTCTTTGATGTTGTGAAGTTAAATGTAACTGTCGTCAGTGTTCAAACTAAAGGTGGAGGTGGACAAGACGTTTCTGTCCTCTGTTTTCCGTTCTCTTTTGTTGACTGTCTCTTCTTGTAGACTTTTTATAGAGATACCTATGGAGAAAACATTGCTTCAGTTAAAGCTAAGTGAGAATCATCACTTGAGGATACTTGAACACACCACGATTCACACAGGACAATATGTTCAGAAATAGGTAGTGATTTTTGACTGGTTAAGGGCATGATTTTCAAAAAGCAAGTGCTGAGTTCCATGAAGGGAAACTCTACCTTGTCTTCAACCTTCAAACTGTCGTAATTTTTTGAAATCTAACCTGCAATTACTAGTTTCATGGATCTTCTCCTTGTGGATTTTCATCTCATCTCATTTCTATTTTTCTGCTTCATAAAATAATGGACTAATTTGAAAGAAGGAATATATATTTTTTTTAGATCTATTTCTTTTAATTAAATCAAAAGTGTCTCATTCTTAGCAGATTAGAAAGATTATTCAAAAGCAAAGCAGCAAACCTTTCTGTCTAACCTCCAGTTGTTGAGGGGCTGCAATTGAGCCCAAGACTATTTAGGACAAAGATTCTTGCTGATTCTTTCACTGCCTTGACAGAGGCAAATCAGGTAATTTGTTTGGTTGTCACTGACCTCCCACTGAAGCGTGTGCTGAGGGTAAGGGGGTCATTCCACTATCTGTTGATGTCTGTAGGAACATATGACTGTTCATCAAGTTTTACAAAGACTGGGCTTTACCCCAATTCTAGGCTCCACAGTTCTGTCAGATATCAGCAAACTGTGCTTAACAGTAGTGTTTCTATACACTGCCTTTCATCCAAAGAAATCAAAGTGTTCAGAAACGAATTAAAGTTTTGCAATACTTGCTGGCATATCTCCTCTAAGATTCGTCCTGCTGTAATTAAGGCAGCTTTTGATAAACTGAGATCCTTCATCACCCCTGCAGCTGTGGGGCCCAGATAGTTCCACTAGTTTTTTTGGCAAAATCTCCCATTGAAATGGTGGAGATTTGCCTTAAAACTCCCCCTTTCCTCCCCCACAATGTGATATTTTATGCATTATGCTCTTTTGTGCCACTTCTAGAACAGGCAATAAATGAAACCTACCACCCTTGTTGTCTTGTCTTTGGATGTGGCAATATATCGCCTTGTGAGCTTACCCAACCACACAATTACCCCTAAATTAAAAAAGAGAGAGGGAGAGCAAAGAAAAACAAGAATGCAGAGTGGGTGGGAATTGGCTGATAGGAAAGCAGCTGGCATATTAAACACAGACAACTGAAGATAGAACGACATGCGGGTGCTGCCTTGCCAAATCCCTACGGGGTGGAAAATGCCAGCTAGATTTCAGTGAATAACCAATTAACTTTATATTAGATTACTGCAAATAAACACTGATTTGGTAAGAATCCAGGCCAATCATTAATATGAAGAACAGGGGGACCCAGATGGGGTAATTCGTGAAAGCTCAAACCAAAGCCATTCTGTCTGGACGGTCAGTTTTACAAAATCAGTATCAGGGTCAGTCAGCATCTGAATGTTTTTAATATAAATCCGTGTGGCCAGATGCTCTGTAGAGGTTTCTTTGGGAGCATTTCAATTAAATTAGTGTAATTAGGCTGATTTCCACCAGCTGATCTGTCTCTAGAGTCTCGATGTGCCTTTTCTGGTTAAATGGCATTGCTAGTTAAACTTCTAATCACTTTCAAAAGTATAGCAATAAAGCAGAAAGGAAACACAGATGAAACAGAAAGGTGTATATGGTTAGGCAGCCTGGAGAGCAAGATCACGGGGACAGAAACAGAGTAAATTGATGCATGGTATTGGGCACTGCCCAATACTGGGGCCTTCGTTCCTTTTGGAGGACCAGGGAATCTGAAGTGAGATGAATGGGGAAAGGGAATTTAATGTTGAAGTTCCAGGTTGAATGCATTCCTTTCTTACTTCATATCCCACTCCAAACCTTGTTCCTCAGCAGTGTAGGCAGGAAATTCTGTTTTCAATTGTACCAGAAATCTGGTGTTGGAAGGTGATCAAATGACCCCGGGTGCTGGTCACTCACACAGCTGTCTGCTTTATTGCTATCCCCATGCATTAATCCAGCTCCAGGTGAGAACAGCTATACAAGAGAGAGATGGTAAAGCTGGCTGAGAGAGCTCTTCTGTGGGGGAAAATAGGATGTATCATTTGGTGCAGAGGTTTCCTTCTATTTTCTGGGACTGAACAGGTTGGCCAAGGAAGCAGCAAAAAAGGGCAAGCCCATTTTTTGCCCTGGAATTCTATAGCACCTCAAGCAATTTAATCTGATCCATAAATGGGTCCTTCAGGTGCTGCGATAAAGATTTTATCAATGTATGACTGTTTTAGGCAAAGCACCTTACTTTCATTTTGAGCATATAATTGAGTTCTGAAACAAGTTCCAAACATATCTTTTGATTTTAAGTCTTTTCCTTCATGTTGGGGAGAAATGACACCACAAGTACAGGCTTTTTACGCAAGAAAACACATCTATGTTCACCTCCAGTAGGGGCTCTGTTATATGATGCTCTTTACATAGGGAATGTTGCTGCCCCTATGTTGGTGACCGAGAATGGAGGCCATGCTGTGTAACATGTTAAATAATATTGCACCAAGATATGCACTGATTTTGTTTGGCTCCTCCTGAAGCAGTATATCCT
>NW_009622870.1:38151-63290 GCF_000690535.1 Cariama cristata
GGAATAGTACTGCATGGACATACTGTATAGTGTTGCTCCAGCTTACATTGGCCTTCAAGTCACCAGCTTTAGTTTTGCTTTGGCTTTAATTTGTCTGAACTATTTCACTTTGTATTCCTCCCTTTTTCAGAACTGAGGCTGACTAGAGCTGTGGAAAAGAAGATTGCATCAGCTTAACAAAACTCCTATGATGAAGAGGTGCAAGTGTTCGCTTATGCAAGATTCAGATGCATCAGGCTGGAAACAGGCAAGGAGTAACTGCAAGGGGAAAAAAAAAAAAAAGACTTTTCAGATGGCTTTAAGAACATTTGCTGCAATTATTCTAGTACTCATTGGAGTGTTCTCAACTTTTTACATTGTTTGCTTCCTCCTTCTCCCTACCTTTTCTGAACCGTAGGAAAAAAAAAAAAACAAAACGTGTCTGTTACAAAATTACCTAGAAGCCTGGTGTTGGCTTTGCTAGGTCACAGTTGAATATGTAAGAAAAAGATGCTTCCTATTTCAAAGGTTTTGCTACCTGATCAGATTCTATTACAGAAACGGAAGTATGTGCTCTGGCAGAAAGACAGTGTTCAGTTACGAATGTGAGAGGTCATGAATTTTTCTGGGAAACATCTGTCTATAGGAAACCTACATTTCATCAGAAGCATAGGGTTTTGTTTTTCATAAAAGTGATTCAAATTTATGTTTCACTTGAAAAAAAAATGGGAGTAGATCTTCTGAAGATATGTAGTAACTTTTTGCTAAGAGCTGTACTCATTTTTGCAAGTCATCAAGCAAAAATTCTGCTAGTATAATATTTCTATTGAATTGAAAAGTTTTGAAACTTTTTAAAAAGAAATTGTAAAAGTTCTCCTTCTATCCTGACTGAGGATGGAGAAACAAAACATTTCAGCTGGGGACACCATAAAAATATTTTTCTGTCCTTTTTAATCAACCCTTTGAAATTGAATGATCATAATACACCAGAAAGTAACACAGCTTTGTCCTAGCTGTGATCATATATGATGAGATGCTGAAAAAAAAAAGATGTGAAAACTTTCAGCCAGACAAGAAAGAAGGTCTTATAATGCTACGAGCCCTAGATTTATGGCAGCAGCATCCATCAGTTTAAGACAGGATGCCTCCTTATAAGCCTTGTACTATGATATCGTGATAGAGCGTATTGGTTGTGCAAGCTCCCCACTTTCTACAGTTTTGCTCACCAAGAATAACTTCACTGGAATATATTAGAATGTATAAAATATATGAAATGTTGGAATTTTTCTTTCCACTTATTTGGAAGTAACGGGAGTATCAGATATTAAAACAGGATTGTGTCTGAATGTGAGTTATTCACTGTATTATTCAGACTTTCTAGGTTTGCTACTCACCAAAATTTATGGCCTAAGATGATTTCTCTTTGAACACTTGCTGCTGTTGGATATTTGTCCTATCAGTGAGTTGAACAACTTCTGTCTTCATCAACATTTTATATGGTTCATTCAAAGTAAGCAGCAGGGCTAAGGAACTGCAAAAACTGCTCAGTTAAGACCTGTCTTCGAATTAAGCATGATGCAAATGCTGCTTTACATAGAGATATGTCACTACTGTGGCCTGCCAAGATAGAAGAGTTAGTACTGTGAAATACTTAGCAGCAGCATGTAAAAAAAAAAGAAGAAAACACACTTGTTGCCATGGCTACATTGCATTTTCTATCTTGGACAGTCCTTCTTCTCCTAAAGTTTTAAAAAGATGACTGTACTGAATGACAACAAAAGTCCATCCAGCTCAATAACCTGCCTCTGGCAAAGGTCCAAAGGTAGTTCCTAGATGATTGGTATTTTCTTATAATCTTTGTCTGGTCTCCAACAGCTTGCAATTCAGGATATTCCTAGACTGGAAGTGCATTATGTCTCTTCTGCAATGCTCGACAGATTTACCTTCTGCAAACTTGTCCTACCTCTCTCCTTGAATCCACTCAAGGTTTTAGTATCTTCAACATCCTCCGACCCAGACCTGTACAGCATAATCATATACAGCGGCTCTTCACAACATCCTCTGTTTGCTCTGAAACTGTCATCTCTTAGTTTCTTTTCATATCCTATAGTTTTTGTACTGTACTGAAGAAGCACTAAAAAAAGGATGTGTAGCCCAGTGCTTGGGACAGGAGAAACGCGGATTTGATTTCCTGTGATTCCACAAATTTTCTGTATGGCCTTGGGTGGGTGTGTTCAGCCTAAAATGAGAAGAGGAGATCTTATGAGATTCTTCAACCATCAGATGGGTGGACGTAGAGAAAATGGAGTGTTGTGGTTTAACCCCAGCCGGCAACTAAGCATCACACAGCCACTCACTCACTCACCGCCTGGTGGGATGAGGAGAGAATTGGAAGGGTAAAAGTGAGAAAACTCCTGGGTAGAGAAAAAGACAGTTTAATAGGCACAGCAAAAGTTGCACGCACAAGCAAAGCAAAGCAAGGAATTCATTCACTGCTTCCCATCAGCAGGCAGGTGTTCAGCCATCTCCAGGAAAGCAGGGCTCCATCATGCCAAAGACAAAGGCCATCACTCCGAACATCCCCTCCTTTCTTCTTCTTCCTCCAACTTTTATTGCTGAGCATGACACCATATGGTATGGAATATCCCTTGGGTCAGTTACAGTCAGCTGTCTCAGCTGTGTCCTCTCCCAACTCCTTGTGTACCCCAGCCTACTTGCTGGTGGGGTGGGGTGAGAAGCAGAAAAGGCCTGGACTCTGTGTAAGCACCACTCAGCATCAACGAAAACATCCCTGTATTATCAACACTGTTTCAGGCACAAATCCAAAACGTAGTCCCATACTAGCTACTGTGAAGAAAATTAACTCTATCCCAGCCAAAACCAGCACATGGAGCAACATTCTTCTGAGAGGTTTAGAGCAGAAGCAGGGAGGTGCAAAAGGCACAAGTTTCAAAAATAGAAACTATGACTAGATAAAAACACTTTTTACAAACATGTGGTCAAACCCTGGAGTAGGAGCCCAGAGAAGCTATATGGTGTTCATCCTTGGGGTTATACAAAACTTATCTGGGCCTGGAGCAACCTGAGCTGGTTGGCACTACTGTAAGCAGCAGTTAGACTAGAGGCACTTGAGGTATCTTCCAACTTAAATTGCTCTGCAGTACAGAGATTCTAAAGTATTTGATGTCTCTGTGCCTCAGCCTATAAAATAAGGGCCCTTCCCTACCACTTTTGAGTGCTATGAAGCAAAATAAATACAGTAAGGAGTTCAAACATATAGCAACAAAGACATGATGCTGTCACTGGTTCAGTATTTAGAAGAGGTCATGGACTTGAAGTCTCAGAGGGCATTGAAAATCATGCTTAATATCTCCCAAAGAGGCAAGCTTTCATCCAGTTTCTACTTGCTATATGTTTAGGTGGAAATTCTGGCTTGGGGTCTGCATGGAGGCTTCCTCTGCTGTTAAATTCATACTCAAAAGAAGCCTTTCCATTCATTCTTTTCCTTCAGGGGCCTGAGGCAGACCACTTAATTCAGCATTATAGAACCACAGAATCATCAGGGTTGGAAGGGACCTCTGGAGATCACCTAGTCCAATCCCCCTGCCAAAGCAGGTTCACCTACAGCAAGTTGCACAGGATCATGTCCAGGCAGGTTTTGCATGCCTCCAGAGAAGGAGACTCTGCAAGCTCTCTGGGCAGCCCGTTCCAGTGTTCTGCCACCCTCAAAGTAGAGAAGTTCTTCCTCATATTAAGATGAAATTTCCTCAGTTTCAGTTTGTGCCTGTTGCCCCATAACCTGTAGCTGGGCACCACTGAAAAAAGTCTGACTCCATCCTCTTATCATCCACCGTTAAGGTATTTATAAGTATTGATCAAGTCCCCCCTCAGTCTGCTCTTCTCCAGGCTGAACAAACCAGTTCCCTCAGACTTTCCTCATAAGGGAGTTGCTCCAGTCCCCTCATCATCTTCATGGCCCTCTGCTGGACTCTATCCAGTACTTCCTAGTCTTTCTTGAACTAGTTGAACTGGGGTGCCCAGAACTACTCTCCAGTAGTTCCTAGTCTTTCTTGAACTGGTTGAACTGAGGAGCCCAGAAGTGGACACAGTACTCCAGATGTAGCCTCACCAGGGCAGAGTAGAGAGGGAGGATAATCTCCCTCAACCTGCTGACCACACACTTCTTAATGCATCCCAGGATACCATTGGCCGCCTTGGCCACGAAGCTCATGGTAAACTTGTTGTGACCAGGACTCCCAGGTCTTTCTCCGCCGAGCTGCTCTCCAGCAGGTCAACTCCCAACCTATACTGGTGCATGGGGTTATTCCTCCTGAGGTGCAGGAGGAATACACTCCCTACACTTGCCTTTGTTGAACTTCCATCAGGTTCCTCTCTACTTAACGCTCCAGGTCAAGCATTACCCTCTACGTGCTCAATACAACAACAGTTTTGCTTTAAAACAAACTGACAAATTGAGCAGTTTGTGGAGAATTTTTATGCATGATCATAGCTGGGCTAGTCAAGTGTATTATGTCTGGCTGTACAAAAAAAAATTCTCTAATTACCATTGGAGAAAGGTGTGTCACAAAAAAAAATAATCCTGCACACACAGAAAAAAAGTCTTTAGCACAGCTCAGAATCAAAGCATAGCCAGATTTCTTGAGTCACAAAAACATTTATAGAATCTGGCAAAAGTGCAAAGCACATTTTAAAGCCAGATTAGCATGAGAATTAGGAAGTCTTCAGTCACTGAGGTGTAAAATTGGACTGTAGTTCTGGCACCTGCATGGTGTCATAAGAATTGGGCTGCATGTATCAGAGCCAATCTCAGGAAAAATCACAGATTTGTATTTGCTTTTGGTGATGTTGCTCTCCAATGACTTTGGTGAAAATTTGGAAGGGGTGAAAAACATGAGGTGCTGGGAGATTTCTTGAGGCCACAGGTGACTGGAAAGTACAAAGAAACATGGAAAGACAAGGTTTTGCCACAGGGGATTGATGAGAGGAGAGTCTAACGGAGCAGCTTAAAGGACATTCCTCTTTAGCAGCATGCAGAGACTTGAGCTGACTCCACACACGGCCATGCCACCATCTGACATGCTGTGCCTGTGAAGCACCATGTCCTCTCCTAGCCGGGATCTAAAAGGATCACAGCTCTTGTGCAACACTGCGTACCCGCTAATAACTCTTGTGCCACTGGGATTTATCAAACTGAGCCTGAGTACCATCCTGCTTTATTGGGGTGAAAACAGACTGGAACCCAAAAGAGCAGTTACATCTTAAGGTAGTCCGTTGCCAGATTCAGCCAAAAATGGGAAATGAAAGTTCAATCCACATGACTCACACCACTTTCACTAAGCTGCTTCAAAATTACAGTGGGACTGAGCGGCTGCAGCTTTGTGGCCTAGAAACTGGAACTTCTTTCATATTACCAAGTATGGGGGATGGAGGGGCACTGTTATTAAAAAGAAACATTGACAAATAAGGCTCCAGTTTTACATACAGCATGTGGAAGTCTAGAATGTATAAATTGAAATTGTGGAAATTTTTCTACAATCTTATTCCCAATGAAGGATTGCTCCCTTCTGCATAAATCTCTACATACTATTCTCTCCAGTCCTTGCCTCACTTCTGTTTTTCCAAACCCACCTGCCCAAGTAACTGTCAATTTCAAGTCAATATCTGACCAAGGTAGTTCTCCTTGTGGTGCAATGCTGAATTATCTTCTCCCCCACCCCGAGCTGCAGGTTTCTGTGCTCCCATGCTATGCAGTGTGCTCACAGTGGCATGCCCCCCCTCACATAACACCCGTGCTCCTTCCTGGTTATAAGTGTACAGGCTTACAGAACAGAATCCCTTAGGAACAGTCCCGATGTATGCGTATATAAAGCTTTAGGTTAGTTATGGGCAGAAAAGGGAAGTTTTATCAAACCCTGCTTTCCCCAGGAGGAAGAAAAGGATGGGAGGCCCTGAGACTTTTCCCCATCTTTGTGCAGTAATATCTTATTCTTGTTATTTACACTCCGCTAGATTTCTGTTGCCTGAGTTATAAACATCTGTGTGCATCCACCTGTCTAAATATGAACGCCTTCTAGTGTTCATGTTTATCTGAAATGAAGAGGTAATCAAAGCAGGTCTTGAAACAATGGACTCATGGTTAGTCAAGAATGCAAATATAAGTGGCCCTGGCTATAGACAGGGAATTTGCAGATCTTGTAAATTATTATTATTATTTTTTATTAACCAGAGTGCAACTATATGAGAAACAGCTATAAAAAGATTAATGTTGTTATAGAGACTATAAGTCGTTTCTGTTTGTTTGGTATTTTTTTCATTTATCCTGACATTCCAGTGAAACATTTGGAACAGTTTTGCTGCTGCTTAACGCAATATGTAGCAATTTAATTCTGACCCAGAAACAGCACCATCTAGTGATCTGTAGTTTTGTACCCATGGGAAATTAAGCACTAGTTGATGCTGAAAATGGTTTTGCAATTAGATATTATGACAAATTAGTTAATATACAAATAATTTGAATTTGCATAGTAAAATTAAGGCAATCCTTATGAGGCAGTAATAATAATTAACTGTGAAATTAAATAAATGATTCAGAAAACAGGCAGCTTCTTCATTGCAGCAAACATAGTAACACCTCTGAAGCCACTGGAGTCAGAATGTAAGTGGTAATCTGTCGCAGGCAAAGGTGATGTGGGACCTAGTGGGAGTGAAGTGCTGGATTATAAATCAGACTCATAAGCCTTGTACTAAATTACACTTGCTGTTTGTAATGTTAAACAGTGAATTAATCTTTTTTCACAAAGATGGGAAAATCCTTATTCAAATGTAAGGCAGCTTTTAAATGTGGAAGTGACCTACCTAGAAGCTTAATTGGAAATCTCTTTTGATGAGATTTAAGTTCTTATGTCCCTGTTGGACTTTAAATTTAACCTGTAAAAACTGGGTCACCTGATTTTAACATAGTTCTTTTGGGGTTATTGCTTTTTCTGACCTTATATTGTTGTTGTTGTTGTTGTTTTCTGTTTTTCTTAAATATGAGTGCAGAAACAGTCCAGAGGATGGGTTTATTTAGTGCTGCAAGCCAGCCAAATTGCCATCTTCACTATTTTAAATAGATATTTGTCCCTGTGGAAGATCTATAGTGTTGAAAGAAGACCCTAGATTCAGCATAAAGGTATTTTTACAAAGATAAACAGGATTGACAGGTCTCTGAAATAGTTTTTCTACTAGGTTTTACCACCTTCTTTCTATGAGGTTTTACCACCTTCTCAATTTCTGCTCCTTCCCAGGACTGATAATGTACCCTACCCCATGCAGCCTTTCTGGTTTGTAACTGAGGAGTTACCTGCACTGTTAGCCATGGTTAAGCATCTGCTATGGTAGGAGAGCTGCAATATCTGAGCACAGTAACTCTGGAGCACTAGAGACAGGAAAGACAAAAGTCTTTGATAAAAGTCAAGAGAAAACTCAAATTCAATGAGTATCCAAGTGGCTTGCTTTTACCAAAATAGGTTTGAGAAGCTAGCATTTGATTTCCCAAAACAAAATTTTCACTGCAATTAGTGTAAAGGCTCCTAAAGTAATGCAGTTTACTAGACCATTAGAAATGAGAAATGTGTTTGTATTACTATGTTAATGATATCAAGGAACTCAGTAGTCACATATATTAATTTCTACATTTGGCCCATAGAAAGTTATCTCTACTCTTTTTAGGTTTTCTCTTGAGAGTGATAGGGAAGAAGTTTTTTAGTTTTGAGAGAAATATCACCACCAGAAATGTAAAAAAAAAGCTAAACCACACAGTAAGTACAGGAAAAAAGCAGAAGACAAACTGAGACAAAAAAAAAAGCCCAAAACCAAACCCAAGCCCCCTATGCACAACAAACTTGTTCATTTTTTTCATGCTCACAAAAAAATTTGAGGGGGCCAAAGTATGGGAGAAGTCAAGACAATACCAAGCCAGAGCTTTCTTGTGCTGCTTTCTTGTGCTGCTTTCTTTTCATTTACTTACCATTTTAACTGGGAAGACTTTTGAAGTCATTCATTCCTATCCCTGGTTTTACAGTCAATCTTCTTTTTGGCTCACTCTTTTAGTCAGCTGGAATGTATTAGCTGAAATCCAAATGTTTCACAATAGCAGTTCAGCTTCGGCCATTTTTCTTTTTCCCCGGAAATAACTTTAAATTCAATGAAAATGGCCACTTTCTTTCAAATTGATTCTTTTGGCCAAAATAATAAAAATTTAATTAATTTGGTTCTCTTGTTTGATCAACTTTGGTTCTGATCCCTTCAATTCAACAACAGTCAGTTATTGTAAAAGCAATTATGTAAGTAGAGAAAGGTTTTGTGATATTCCATTTCTGTGGCACTGCCTTGCTGGGCAGATTTTATAAAATTACGTAGTCTCTTTCAGCCTGTGTTTTTGCATTTGTTGAAGGGAGATAAATTATTTACCTCACATTGTGTTTTGGCAGTTTACATTTGAACTACAACTTATATATGGAAAATACCATCAAATCTAACTAGTGTAAGTAAGTCACCATAGCTCTCAAATGTGTTACTAACCCTGTAATTTCTTTACTATATGAAAACTTGTGCTCAGTTCTTGCATCACAGGCTCCTATTACAAAGTAAGATTAAGAGGTAGGTGCTCAGAACTTCTTCAGGCAGCCCCAGGGCAAAAGACAGACACTGTGTTCCCCTGCAATATGGGTTTGCAAGTCGCTGCTGTAAACACAGGCTTTAAATTCACAGCCTCAGCACCCTGGGGGCAATTGCTGTGTTGTGGGGAGAGGATGGGATTGTGCCTATGGGGCTTGCAGCCAAGGCTGAGGGCTTGACACCTGACTGTCCTCCCTGGTGTGGGGTGAAAGCCCCAGTGAGGCAAGCCAGGGCTCTGGGACGTGCCATGACACTCTCTCCCAGCATTTGTCCCAGACTGTGATGCACGCTCTTGGCATCACACCAGTATTTGTGGCCAGGAATAGTCAGATAAGGACAGGTGGCTCCAAGTCCCTCACCCCTCAGGCGGTCCCGGAGCCACATGGGCTGTCGGCAGAGTGCAGAAACTTGCCTCCAGTGCTTTTAGGTCTCTTCAGCTTCTGTTTGGAGGAGTCCTCTGCCCTAGTGAGTCAAGGCGTTGAGATGGGAGACTTGTTTCCAGAGCAGTAGCAGGGCTACTGTGTGCTCCTTCTGTGCACAGGCTGAGGGCAGTGCTCCTGGACAGTTCAGGGAGTTGTACCAGTTTCCGTTCCAAGAACTCAGAGTGAAATGTTGCCTTCATTGTTTCTCAAGGAAGCTTCAGAATTGTAGCATTTTTTTTCAAAGCCCTAATTTTTTAAAAAAATCAGAACTTCCACTGAAGTTCTGGACCATAATTGACCTCCATTGCTCTTTCTTTTACAGTCTGTCATCTGACTGTCAACTTTAACTCCTTCACTGCTGTTCTTTCTTTTTTGAATATAGGAGAACAATTTAGGCTCTTGTGCTTTTAGCTGAACAAGTAAACATAATATCTGAAATAATTAACTGAGCCACGAACATGCCTCCCTGTTCAAAGACTAAATTAGGATGGGAGAAAGTAAGGAAAACTATCAGTGTGGTCTCATCAGATCTATCTAAATAATTGGTTAAGGGAAGGACAAATTTACAATTAGATATATTTTTGTTTCACGCTCTCCTTACTGGCTTCATAACTACATTTTGCTTTCATTAAAAATAGATGTAGCTGTCAGAGAACAAGCACACACCCTGCACATTCCATACCTGCCCTGAACACACACCCTTGTGGGATCACAGTTTTCTTGTACATCTAAACCTTTGTGGCAAACTGTATTCTCATAGGCTACAGTTATAAAACTAGAAAGAGAAGTGATCCTCATCTTGCCATCTTTCAGGAAACAGGAATGATGTCAACTGTGACTGCAGGGAACTGAGCAATTAAAACTCAGACTGACACGGCAAGCAAAGCACCAAGTTTCCTATATCTTGTTATTCACTGCCAAAAGGTGGTATGAACCTCTGGACCAGCCAATATGTAATACAGGTTAACTTTTTTGGCAGCAAGCAGGTCTTAATTTTCAGATTGAAAATCCACTGAAGCTTTCCATTGTCCCTTTGCACTCAGTAGTCTCAAAGACATGTTCAAAGTCCAGGAAGAATAACACTGCCAAAATCTGGTCTGTTGCTTAGTATTGCTTGACTGGGGATTCAACATTTGTCTCTTTGTCATTTAGTATAAGATATTCTATTCATCACAAAATTATTCATGGTTGAAAACTAGATTCTCATATATAACTTATCTGACGATCACCAGCATCAGGAGATGTGTATACGAGCAGCAGTAATGCTTCTCGATTCTCATCTGCTATAGAAATTCGTGCTGTGCTTATTTCCCCTTTGTCACCTCAATTTACTGATTGTGCATTCATTCACCCCCACCTTCACTGTCTGCCATTTCTATCCCTGTCTTAAGAAATAAACATTCGTTCACAGAGTAAAATCATAATGTGAAAAATGCATGATGGTGGTACCAAATATTTAAGCATGCTCTTAATTTTAGCAAGTACCAGTGCTGTTCTTACTGAGATCTAGACCAGATTTAGAATTGAAAAATGTGAAGACTGAATGACACCTTCTGCAGAATAAAATGGTGGGGTGTAAAAAGAGCTAAAGATTTTTTTCTTAGTATGCTGTCTTCTGCCAGGCACAGAAAAGAAGAGATGAGAATGGATTGGAGTTTTATGCATTTCAGTAGTAGAACAGGCAACTCATGTAAGTCTGTTTATACTTATGTAGCTGGTAGGAGCACATCTTCCTATGCAGACATTCTGTGTTGAAAAAATTATGCAGGAACATAATAAAGTACAGAAAAACAATGGGAAAAAGTCAACTAACCAAAAAGAACAAAAAGGAAGATTTGTGCCCCCTAGGCAATTTGTGTTGCCATTCTATCTCAGTAACTAAATTGGAAAAACAGCACTTCCCTACCTTTAAAGACAGACACAAAAGACTGAAAGGTTTTCAGATGCTGCAGTGACAGTATCCATAAAAGCACTACATTTTTCATCAACTGTGCCAAACTGAGCATGGTTCTTTGCCTCTCTGATGTCGCTTGGGCAAACAGTGAGCTGAGATTGATTCTTGATTTGTGGTTATGGTCAGTGTTTTTCATTTCTGTCCCTGAAGGTCCATCCCACCTATTTGTCCAGTAGTTCTGTGTGATGCCTGACGAATGTTCAAAGCCTGTTTCTTGCATCATGTGTCTGAACAGACCTCACACAATGGGATCTGAAGCTTGATTAAGTTTTTAAGTAGGAATTTAAATTTGTGCTAAATGAGTTATTATTGATTGTAACACCTTTTTTGCCTTTCCGCTTTTTGGTTAGTGGGTTTGATTTTTTTTCTTTCCTTTATTCATGTGACACATTCCTACTGGATATGAGAAGAACTTAATATTTCTGACATGGCCAGAAACTAGTCTATGAAATTCCTTCAAACACACTGCTTCTTTCAGTCCTCCCTCCTGAATACAGAATGTGGTAAAGTATCTTCACTCTATGGCTTGGAAAAGGACAAGGGCAAAAGTCCAGCAGTTGTAAAAAAAAAGAATAAAAGAAAAAAAAAAAATGCAACCCTGTATTTCTTTGACTCCAAATGCCCAAGGGAGATTCCATGAGATTAAAAATATTTCTGATACTAAGCCAAACTGTACAATAGGATTACCTAAGAATGTATTAGAATTTCTAAAGTGCCCTTCAAGTGTTATTTCCTGGAGAGACTGCAAGAAGAAAAGTGGTTAGTAGATTTTTCTGAAATTCCAGCAGTGTCAAATAAAATAGGCTTTGCATTATCCATGAATGCTGGAAGTGCCAGGGTTTGAACTGTTCTTTTAAATGTGTGCAAAGTTAACAAATGGCTTGGAACCAACGAAAGAGATAGCGAGCCAGAACTTCAGCTGGGGTAAATCAGCATTGTCTTAAATTTCTATGGGCTGGATCTTAGAGATCTAATGCCAAAAAGATAGTGAAACAAGGCACAGAGTACAGTACTTGGTAGAAACCTAAGCTGTTTCTATTAAGAGTAAACGCTAACAGGGATGTGAAAGCTTTCAGTTTATTTCTAAAAGTGAAAATCTAGAGGAGTGTGTAATAGAACCTCACAGACACAGTCTGAAAATTAGAGGCTTTCTAGGCTTTGAGAATAGAGCAATAATGTCAGAGTAGCACAGGGGCCAGAACGAGAGGGAAGCCATTTTCTTTTCCAAGGACTTTTGTCTTTTGCAAACCAAAATTCAAAATCCTTTATCAAGACTGTTAAGTGCTATAATATGTCTCTAGTAAATGCTTTGCTTTTGATATTTGTTGGGCAGAAATTAGTAATTGGCATGTAACTTCTGAAATGGCTATCTTCAGCAGCCTGGTGGAAGAGTGTACCACTGGAAGCTAGATCTGGCTAAAGAAATGTCACCACGGCTCCCTGCAGCAGGGTGGTGTTAGTCCCTGGTTAGCAACTTCAGCTCGCCAGCCCTGCTTTCATGCAGCAGCAGCGTGACTATCTTGCTTGAGGTTGTAAAGCTAAAGAGATTCTAAGACAGATACTACTACACCATGGTCCAGTGGGTGTTAGAGACACATCTCAAGAGATTTTCCATTTTAATTTTTTTCTTTTTAAATATTTTTGAGGAAGGTTAGAGGACAGGGAGGAAGGCAGGGGAGTGTTGGATTACAAAAATCAGTACACACTTTCGTTACTTCATTTTATAAATGGAGATTATTTCATTTTATAAATGGATGTACAAAGAAGGTTTGAATTTGCTAAACTTGTGGTAGAAAAATCTCTTGCCAGGCTTCACACATATCATTCTCTTCTGAGAAACTTAGACTACTGGCTTTGTTAAGTTTGAGGAGTGAAAGTAATTGATGGCCTCTGGAAAGCCTTTAGAAAACATACTTTCAGCAAGTGATTCAATTTGGTTAGTTTGGTTTGTGATGGAAGCAGATTTTGCTGCAAAATTTCTAAGTGATAAATGGGTGTGCCAGAATGACAGCTGATGGCAAAGTTGGACAAATTTTGTAGCTGCAGCCAAGAGGCAAAAAAAAAAAACCCAAACCTTTCTGCAAGACTCTTGTCAACCCATTCAGTTTTCACTAACTTGTGCAACTATGCTTGTAGACACACGGACTGAATGGCGAGTCAATCGCTGACTCTTATAGTTCATTTATAAACAGTAACAGTCTTTGTTTATAGGGTGTTGGAGGTTCCTACCCTGCCTCTCCTCATGAAGGATTCTGAGAAAACTCTTCTAAAATCTTTTTTCTCATCAGCATGTAAAATACTTTTTGGGTGCTAACTAATGGACAGTATTGTGTAGTTGGTATTTATCTTCTTTGGTATTGAGCATGTTCATGAATCAGCGATCTGGCTGTACAACAGCAAGTTTTTTACCCATTACTCTTACAGTTTATTGCCCGGACAAAATTTTCAGTTGTGAGGTTCGTCAATGCTTGTGTTTTAGAAGTCTTGGAGTAGCAGCAGAAAGTGGAGAACACCAGATTGATCATTTATGCACCTTTTTAAAAGAACTGTGCATCGGTTTAGGGCACCAGTTTAGGGAAGAATAAAGAAAAATCCAACCAAAAAAACCTTTCCCTAGAGCCTCCTAGCCCATTTTTGCCCTTCTCTCGGCTCTCCTAGAATACTCTTCCAGCACATTAGAAAGGTTAGCTTTCTCCCTCCTTTATCTTCTTCACAATGTTGATAGCTGAAGAAAGGAAAATGAGAAGTATGTCTCTGCTCATCTCTACTGCCTGGTCAGACTCCTGCAGTTTACCAAGTACAGCTGACAGAGGATTGTCCTGCTAAGATAATCTTACACACACACACAAAGGTTTTCTTCCATTAGTTGTTAGTGTCAGTGTCTCTTAAATCATCAGCACTTACACTACTTGCTTACACACTGTTTACACATACCTTCAGTTCCTTGTCCAGAGGAAAAATGAATCCTTCTCCTCCAAAATGGGGTGAGAATATTGATGAAGATGGACACAGGATTGTCACACAAAGGCAATGTTTTATACAGAGACTTCAACCATTGTCATATTCAATGCATGTGAGACTTCTAGGTCTAACCAGAGATTATATATATTGGGGATGGTTTTGACCCAAAATCCTGTTAGTGCATATAATGCACAAAAGTTTAGAAATTAAAAACAACAGTAAGTTCTTCCTGTATTTCTCAGTGAATTTACCTAACTTCTGGGTACCTTTATGACAGGTGTGAAAAAATGATACCCTTGTATGATGAGGGCTTTTTCCATAGCACTTATGATTTTACATGTCTCTATCATACCCATTCTCCTTTGTCACTTTTTTCAAGAAGTCTTATATTGCTGCTTTTATGAAAGTTATTTCACACTTTTTACTAGCCTCTTCTCTATTTTTATGTCCTTTCTGGTTCTTCCGTGGTGTGACTCATCTGCATAGTAGATGGTGGCCAAAGGAGCAGGGGCTCCTTTATACAATTATTTTATGTAGTGCCATTAATCTTGGACTTTGGGCGTTTAAGCACTTACCGTAACACAGGTGCATGACAGTGTTGCAGTGATGCCCTGCTGTGATATTAAAACCAGTAAGGAACGTCAAGATGTAGCTGATATCTCTGGTAGTGATTTGCGGTAGATTTTCCATAGCACACCCATGCATTAAAAGAAGTGAAATAGTTGATGATGAAAGTGATGGCTAAAGGCTGAAGCAGTGCTGTTGTACGTAAGGGGAATCTGTTTACCTAGCATCCATTAAAATTAGTAGTACTATATAATTACTTAATAAGTACTTCACAAATATTGTTTTTCTTGACTAATCAGCATGTTACTTTATCTGCTAGTGAGTAGACTTCCCTGTTACTCAGAGATGCACCATAAGTTCCAGACTACATATTTTCATACTACGCAGTTTTTTTATAGGAAGTGCTGCTGTAATAGAATCTAGGCTAGGAGCAGGTCATTATAGTAACGAACTTTGGCTTCTTGCAGAAGGCAAACCACAGATGTTTCTCCAAGTGACTCCACCTCATTCTCTGGCCATTGGTGACTAAGCAAGTGCTTTCTTCTGGGGAAGGCATGCCAGCTTCAGTAGAAAATACCACGTGATGCAGAATTTAATGTGTCCTGCCATCATTACTTCCTATGATTGGGTTTCCTTATTTGCAAAATTGCGTGTCTTGCTTTAGGTTGAACTGTGTCAGTTGCCAGCTCCACCTACTCAGCTGTACTTGGCAAACTTGCTTCGTAGTTTTAGGGACTTCTCTGTGTCATGCTGAAACCAAAGTGTTGATCTCTTTAATAGGCTAGTGTTTTCATTGTTATCTTGTTTTCCCATAGCTAACATTTTATTTCTGTTGTCATTCACAGGCATATGTGTGTATATATAACAACCCCAAGAGAAAAGTATGAATCTCTTATAAATTGCTGAAATCATAACTGCTTTGCTTTGTTGCAGATATCACCTATCAAGGTAACCCAGCTTTTACTAAACCCATTTGGAAAACAAACGCTGGCAAGAAACCTAATCCTAAACTTTTATGTTACAAACATCTTTCCATTCCCTCTTCTGCTCTCCTGGGTCTGCTCTTGGCTTAAGTTACTTTTTGCTGTCACTGCGTGAGCTGCTCTGATGACCTGACTCTGTTCTAGCCATTCACTACAGTGACTGTCTCCTAGCTGTATTCAGGGCCAGAATTTATTCTTAGACTGGCATAAAATTGAAGGCTTTGATGAGGTCAATGACTACTGAGCCATAAGTATTTTAAAATTGAAAATATGTAACTAAGGGAAATGGAAGTAAATTTCTTTGGTTTTACTGTTAGCAATTTGATCTGGGGCAACCCCAGTTCATACATGGTGGGAATCAGAAATATTTTGTGTTTAGCATCAATAGGACCCAAACCAAGTTTCAGACTTCTTGTTATATCAATATACTTACTGACATTTAAAAACGGGGTAAGGATTTTTTCCTTAAAAATATAAAAGGTGAGAATTTCAGTGTTTTTAAATAAGAAGTAAAACATTCAGGAAAGTCAATGTGAAATCATGAAACATGCATTTTGGCATCTCTAGTGTGTCTTTTGATGTAGTTATTTTATTGAACTCTGCCATTTACCCACAATTTTCATCCCTCAGCTACAGGATAGCATTTACCTCACCCAGTACCTCTCATTGCTTTCAGTGAAGGTCTCAAAAGCACACACTTATCAGAGAGTATTTTTCCACTGTTCACTGTCAACACTGTGGAAAGCAACATTCACATACCTGGGATCTTGAGCTTGTTATTAATTACCATAATGATTTAGAATTATAACAGCCCTCTACAAGGGTGTGAATTTCCCCCACTTTAAGCTCTGGCATTACAATAAAACTGCTGTATGCTCACCACTTTAAAAGTTCTAACAAACAAAAATTAAAATAAAAAGGAATAACTGCACCAGCTCAGACAAGCATGTCATTCCCTGTAATTTGGGACAGACAAGTCCCTTTGTAGGTGGCCCTTTTTCTTCAATGTTGGTTGAGTAAAGCTCCTGCTTATCATGGTGTTAGAAAGTAGGAATTGGATAATTCAGGAAAGAATGAGTCAATAGCTTTTTGTTTCATTGTAGTGTTCTTAGCTTCTACTGACTTCAAGGGCACCTATGACTGATAAGTTTAAACATCTGGTACAGCATGGAAGTAACCACTAATGGTATGAATTTTTAGTAATGCAGAATGTTTGTTTTTTTTTTTTTAATTCAAGATGATGAGACCAGAGCCTTAAGTCTTGAAGTCAAATGCCCTCTACTGGCCACGAACTGATTTTCTTAGTGTTAAAAATAAGATATTTAGTATGAGTTTGTTTTAAGCAAAACTCACGTTTAACTGCAATTTTGTTGTTGTCTTGTGAAGCAAATCAGATTGTTGAGTGGCTTAAGCTATTCCTGTCTTTCAATAGATGGTTGGGTTTTGCCAATTCTTCATACTCTATGTCTCTCAGGAAAGAAAGCTAGAAGATTACTAAATCAGGAAAGGCTAGAAAATTAGTAAGTCAAGAAAGAAAGCAGAAAATGGTTGTCATTTCTGTGACAATGTAGCTTAATGCCCACACTAAAATCAGGGTCAAGTTATGAAGAAGCTATGCAGTATCCTTGTACGAATGTGTCCTGAAAATCCTGCAACCGTGCTAGAAAAAGAGAAAATACAGGACATGCCGAAGGTCATAACAGAAAAAAAAAAATCTGTGATAAGGTCAGGACTTCAACGCAAGTTTAATGAGTTTTCATTACCTGTGACAAATGAGACAAAGTCAGACTCTAAGGCGCCTGAGTTCAGTTGGGGAGGGGAAGGAAGAGTGGAAGCATGCTTATTCATGCAGACTACGAATACATGAGGACATTCCCCTTCCTGGAGCACTTATGTGACTTTGCCTTCCAACACACAGCCACAAGTTACTACCTCTTTTACTACCTCTTTTCCTTGAGACACTCCTGGCATGCAGCTATCTTAACTGTCCAAAGGACAAGTTTGTCACTACAGAGCATCTCATTGAAAGCAAGCAGAAGAGCTCTGCCACTTATTTAGCTGACACATGCTCTGCTTGAAAGCAGGTGTGCTTTTAAGAAATTCAGGAAATTATGAAACACAAGGGACTTGAGAATGGGCAGTGAGCTTGTAGCCAAAAGCTTATTTTTCATAGTTTATTAGGAAATTGATTAATTGACTTGTACAGTTTTTTCTATATGCCAGTCTGATTGGAAATCATGGAGTGGGAGGTTGAGTACAGACCTGAATCCTCCAGGGTTATGGTTTTAGAGTCCTAGTGGCTTAAAAGGCCACAGACCTCAAGCAATGTGGCAGCTCATCAAATACACCTTTCAGCTTCTACGAACTGATAAGACACAGCTCAGGTTTCCATGGGAATCCTATGTGAGTTACCTGCTCAAACATCAATCGGTGCTTTTTAGTTTATTATTATTTTCTCCAAAATGGGATTGAGGTGCTCACCTTTCTTAGACCTTACGGCAATTGCACACATGACAACCACAGTCTTTTCTTACACATGCTGACATCCCCTGAACAATGTCAAAGCTGCACACCGTGCTGAAAATCATGAGGAACCATTCCTTTGGGGGCTGCTGCCAAGAGTTTTGACCAAACTCCTCAGCTCCTTGTGTCCTGGAGCAGATGGCTGACCTTGGCTAGGGTGCAGCATACACTCTCTTTGCTCACAGGACAGCGGTGACATCGGCAGACGCACCACTCCATCCTGGAGACTGCCTACCCAGACCCCTGTTTCCAGGCTGAGCTCACCAGCTGTCAGCTATCTCAGGTCTGAGAGCTGTTTAATAACCGTTAGGCATGCAACACAAGAGCCAGTGTGAGGAGGATGTACTGAGCCAAAGCGTAGACAGAGAGACTGTACCCTTCTCCTGGGCTGTTAGCCCAATCTGTTAGAGCCTTGTACAACCTGGGAGATACTTCAGAGAGAGACTGCACAAAGTCTTGCCTGACAGAGGCTTTGGTGTCCTGCCACATTTGTATAACCAGCCTCCTAGACAGCTATACCTACTTGTTACCCTTCTTTGATCTGTTTTGGCCTGGTTTTGCCCAGTACAGCTCTTTGTGTGTGGACTTCCTCTTTACTGGAGATGGGGAAGGGCGTAAGGATTGACCAACAGCCTGTCTTGGACTTCACTAATGCTCTCAAGAGACAGACAGTGAGACAATCCTATTCTTGCTGTGCTGACCAAGCAGTCATCAGAGTATGAAAAATTGCTGGAGCAGGAGCAGTTGCTGTCTTATATTGTCTGTATTTAAGTACGTGTTATTTTTCTCATGGATTAAATCTGTTCTTTAATTGTGGTTCTAAAGGCAGGAATGTGGTGGGTTGGGTTTTTTTTTTCAGCTGTAAAAGCCAGTCTCCAGAATAACTGGTGAGATTATTTTCATGGGAAGCACAGGCACATAACAGCAGATGCTATAAGATAGGATGATCAAGACAGTGGAGAAAGGAGAATCTTAAAAGCAGTGCTTACAATTTTTCTTTCAGCAGAAGGCCTTTCTGAATGGTGCAGAGAAAAGAAGCGAACTCTTGCAAGGTACTGTGAACAGGTATCATGCATTACAGGACATTTTCTTTTTAAGGAGAGAAGCCCCAGTCCAACTTCTGCCATTGGACCCTGCAGTCAGGCTTGTACACCTATGTAGTTGCTCGAGTCCCCTCTGAACAAGTAGTGTCTGTCCATGCTGAGGTCCTCGGAAATGCAGGTGGACTTTCCAGATCAGGTTTGAGGTCATAGCCTCAGCTTGGACACAGAACATATGAGGCTGACAGCTGACAGTCCAGGTCTGTGGAAGAAACTTCCCCTTCATCAAACAACATAACTTCTGGCACTGCAAGAAGGCACAGATGTGTAATTTTACCTTCTAATTTAAAAAAGCTGTCGTCTCACCTTCTTGCCACTCTAGTCTGCTTTTTCTAGGAAATGCCACCTTCACATCTCTTCTTCTTGAGATACACAGTCTTCCTGCTCCAGGCTAGTAGCGGTGCCCTCGTAACAAGCATAAACATAGCCTTTTTCTAGAGCTTTTGCTTTCTGAGTTTACTGTGTAATACGGAACAAATTTGTCAAGACATATGGCTTTAAAAGGTTTCTCAATGCAGTTGCACATTACTTTCACCAACAGAAGAAATATGAGGTTGAGTAAACTGACACAACATTTACACCCTTTTTGCTGTACCTGCTTCCTCTTCGTATTCTCTTTTGGGATTCAGATGGTGACCTTCTGAGTTTAACATAGCTGAAGACAGTTTCTGTGGCAAATTTCTGTGTCTGAGTCTCCTGTGGGGAGACACCTTTGACAGTTTGGGTTTTTTTGTAAACTGGAGCCCTCAGTTATGAACGTTTTTTTCTCTGCTCCCTTTTGTCCTTGTGTTTACATTTTACATTCCTCTTAAGCCTCCCTGCACTCTTCCTCTAAGGATCTCAGTTTGTTTTTAAGCCTTGCTATGAACACCTGGTTTATCTGTTCTTTGGCTTGTGGATTTTTCCTGTCTCCAGACTACTACCGTAGACAAAAACTTGGAGGGACAGTTTTCCACAATCTAAATGAACACTGCTGCTGCTCTGTAAATAGGCAGCCCTGACCATGTGGGCTGGCTTTCTTATTTAGCAAAGCTGTCTCTGATATATCACAGTCTGAGCCTGCAAGTCAACATGAAAGAAGGACGAAGCATTTTGATGACAGCCCTTGATCACAGTTGAAAAAGAGATTTGAACTTTGCATGTAAAGTAACAGAGGTGTGCTCCAAGTGCAGCAGCCCGTGTGGAGGGGGATATTGAGAAAAGAGGAAGAGAAGAGAAGAGAAGAGAAGAGAAGAGAAGAGAAGAGAAGAGAAGAGAAGAGAAGAGAAGAGAAGAGAAGAGAAGAGAAGAGAAGAGAAGAGAAGAGAAGTGAGAAGAGAAGAGAAGAAGAAGAAATGAAGTAGAGTTCATGGATGTGACTCTTTGGGCTATGGATAGCTTGGACAGAAAGAGACAGCTATGACCGGGTTTATAAGAAAGAATCCTTAAAGGATCAGTGACTTACAAGCTCTGCTAGCCAATAGCTCTTGATGGCTTGAATTCTTATCAGGTGTGTTTATATTATTGAAGTAGGGGGGCACATGGCATCCTCTGGTCTGGAGAGGATTCAGAACAGATTAGAAAGCAAATGCAGTCCAGGCCACCCTGACATGCCCCCAGCCCTTTCTGACGAAGTGTCTATCCCCTCCACACAGACTATCTGAAGTGCTAGAAACATTTTTAACATCCTAATCCTGCTGATTTGGAGTTTGTTTTCTTCTTTATTAATTGAAAATTACCATTTCTGGCAGATCCTGCAAAGTCTTAATTTAATCCACAACAGGTTAAATGTCCACTGTGTGGCATTTTACAGCACAGAAAGGAGCAGAGTTAGACAGACTGTGCTGTAGGCATGTAACAGGTATAAGCCAGTATCTCTGAGGCAGTAAGAGCACTTTAAGCTTTTGGAACAAAACCAGACTTTAGTCATTCTCTCCTAAGGCTAATACTGTGAAGGTAGCCAAGTGCTAGTCCTTGTGCTGTTTTAGTTTATTAAGCTGAACATAGTAGTGCACACCATCTCTTCTTGAGAGTGGGGAAGAAAGAGGATGAGGCAACAACAGCAAATCAAAAGTACAGAACCTAAACAAAGTTATGTTGGTAAAAAGGCATCTCTCTGATCCGAAGATTAACCCTGCTGTTTTCTCTTAAAATGTTAGTTTGGTGCCTTTGCTTTTGTTTGGGTTGGTGACTAAGAGCTTCACCCATTGGTGGGAAAGTTAGTTCTCTCTGACACATTCTTGATCTGAAGAGAAATAACCCCTGTGCAAACAGGAGCCATGGCACCCAGTGTGAGAGCAGAGTGGGGCTGCATTCAGACAAGGAGTATTGTTGCAGCATGGAGCAGGCTGGGAATGAGCATCCTGGCCAAGTGCTGGCGGGGCAAGGTCTGGAGGAAGTAATTTTTCACCCATGTGCCCCAGTACCTCCTTGGAGGCCAACTCTGCTGGACGCCATGAGGAACTGTCATGCATTACCACCTGCCTTCTTCCAGTTAGGGTCCTTGCAAGTGTTGTCCCCCTGCAGGTGATGCTGGCCAAACAGGGAGGCTGTGCATACTTGTATCCGCTTCACCAGGAAATAAATGGCCCCCTTCAACCCTATGGCCATGGACAATCCTGCATTGGCACCAGAAATGCAGACCAGGCAATTGACAGTGCTTTGCTTCTGTAAGGAGGGCTCCCAGAGATCAGCAACACCAAAGATGCCATGTGGGCAGGGATTCAGGGCTTGGGAGGCAATATGTCTTCCTTCCCAGGGCCCAGTGCCTTCCCAAAAGAGCCCTTTGCCTCCTTGATGCGCTGCCACTCCTGACTGTCGACTGCTGCTAAGTGTGGCTTTCCTGACAGCAGGAGAGCTCCTCTGAGAGGGGTGGATTCTGCCCTGTTTTGTCACATACTGTTTTTTAAAGTAGTTAAAAAAAAAAACAAACCACAAAACAAAACAAAATAAACTGGTTTATTATGAGGTGAGAGATGCTAGCTTAAGGCTTTAAGGAAGGAAAGATTTCTAGGGATATTTCTGCAAAGCTGGTCCTGAGACATAACATACAATATGCAATTACTGGTGAGCAGTATCTGAAACATGAACCACAAGGCTTTTATTAAAATGAGATACTGAGGTAGGATCCTGAAATAACTGGGAAGGAAGCACAGTTCTGTAGTTATCCTTATAGGTTAACATCTGTTAAAATAATTAACAACAAAGGCAAAAATTTTACAATAATCAAATCACTAAGTGTGTTAATCAGTGACAGCATATGACATGGGATCATTTAGTTATGTTTATGCAAACTATTTTATTATAATAAGAAGTGTTCAGTGATATCATTGTAAATTGTTGCTGGAACTTCACTTACTACGTGTGTCTGGCTGTTGCTGTGAAAGGCAAGGTCTTTTCTAAAAGCAGGTGAAAATAGAGGACAAAGTCTATACTTGCTTACATCAGTGCACAGTACAAACGTGGTACTGCCTCACACTGAGCTTTAAAGAAGCTATCCAATGAGAAAAACAACTCAATGAGTTGCAACAACTCCAGACCAACAGAGTATCCTAGAAAAAGGATGTTTACACAAAAAAAATGTTTACACATTTAGAGAGCTTGCTCTTTACCTTCGTCTTGGAAATGTCATTTCATGATTTGCACTTTTATTTTTGTGACACTGCATGGCCCCAGTTATGCAAGGTGAATGTAAGAGCACTGGAAATGGACTGGACCCATGCAAGAATCACTTGTGGCAGTGGCACCATGCCCAGGGACTCATAATCAAAGCATTCAAAGCACACAAACCGTAGGGCGTTGTGTAGGCAACATCAAACACAGTGCCTGGCACTGGAGAACTTTTCTTAAGCCCTTTCATGAAAGTAAGCTGTTACAGTGAAAACAGAACGATGTTCCTGACTGACATCTTAGAAAACTTGAATGATTTATTGTGCGCCTTCAGCATAAAAATGTAGCTAGCCTCTTAAATCTCTGACAATCACTTATTCATGAGAAACTTATCTTTACCAGAGATCATTAAAAATATGAAAGTAATAAATAAATAGACACTGAAAACACATTTTAAGGAAACAAACCAATTAAACATTATTTAAATAAACACTATAATAGCTTTCCAGAGGAAGGAAACTCCTCAACACCTAGAGATTTTTTTTTTAGAAGGTTGGAGACGGCTTGTGCAGGCAAAACTGTCCTGTAGGTCGTATTGGGCACTTGTGATGGTCCCTTACAGATTTAAAATTAAGGACTTTGACAATTCTCTCTTTTTCTTTACTTTCCACTGTAGGCATGGAAAGAAGAAAAAACTGTAATTACAGCTGAAATAGAAATGGTAATCTTTCTAAAGATATGTCAGATTTAATCATATTTTTCTATTTTGCAGTGTATTCAAGCCAAAACTGTCCATGTTTAGTTCAGGGTGACAGATGAGATATAGTCATTTGCCCAGTCACAGTAGCTAACAGAAGACTACTATTCTAGTAGTTATCTAGAAGACTAGTTGTCTAACTACATATTGAGTGTGAATCCAAGAGATTCTACATTCGAATATGTTTGAATACCTGTCATTAATGCAGCCCAAGCAAAAAATCATGGTTACTAGTGTTACAGGTTTGTCTGAGGCCCACCTTCCACCACTTCTTCTTTTGAAGCTTTTCTATTTCTATAAATGCATAATGAGCAAGCCAGAGAATGAGCAAGCAAGGTGATTTTTTATTTGCCAGGAAGAGAGCACTTACACCTTGCAGGAGACTTGGGCTCACCTTCTGTATGTCCTTGGTCCATCTGAGTTATAGAATCTGCTTCCCTTCTCCTGATTTTTGACAAAAGTCCAAACCATCTTAATTCACACCACTTTAGTGTGAGACAGTAGAGCACTGAAATATCAGATGCTTAAGAGCTTTATCTGGTCACTGGAGATACTGGTACAATTGTAATGGTTGGATAGTTGTATTCTGGTTGGACATTCTGGGATTTAATTTTCTTTCCTCTGAAACCTTGTAAACAGCTATACATAGAAGGATAGCATGAATATTTTAGTCTGCCCTTCACAATTAGTGATTGCTTGTCAAGCTGTGGATTGATATCACAGAAACTGAGGAAGATTGGGCCTAAAAAGAACCATTTGCTAAAGGTTCAGCACCACACTAGTGCTGCAGTCTTCTCTTTGGTGTCATCTGCATTTTTGGAAATTGTGTGGTTGCTTTCCCAAGGAGCGGAGCCAGAACTGATAAACCTTGCTGGACCACATTGGCTCCACACAGAACTAGGAGCAGTCCAGAAAGCCTTGCAAAACTGCCCCAGTGGTTCCTTGTGGAGACAGCTCAGCAGCACACAAACCAGAACACAGAACACAAGGACTGGTAAGCCAAGGTCAAATCTAGGGATACCTCAAAGCAGGGGTCTGTGGAGCAAAAATGGAGTCTGTTTTGAAAGCCAGCATTGGCCAAGAGCCCCTGCCCCCCACACACGGAAAATACCACCCTGAACATGGACAAAAAGGGAAGGCAGCAATTTTTCATGCACCTAATTTGCCAGAAATTCCCAACTAACTCTGCAGCTCAGGTCCAGTTGAGCTTATTAGCTCCAGCACAGACCTTAACTGACACAATGTGTGTTCTTGGCCTCAAGGCCTTGTGAATTTCTTATGACGCATGTTTGGTATAGGGCAGAGTGTTTGCATATGCCCATCTTTGATAATGTACTACACTTGAGGTCATAAATCTCCTCTGGGAAATACATATTGCAGAATCATCTCCAGCTGAAATGCTGCTGATAGACACGACTGGACCAAAACAGAGTTAAGGCAGAGAGGAAGATTTTATCATGTGCTGAATAGTGAAATACCTGCCTTATTTGGGGTTAACAAAAAGCTTGATGTCTCTAACAGTTCTTCCTTACTTCAAGTAATGAAGAGCTGACGGAAGAGATCTGTATGTCTCCTCCCATCTATGTGAATTGAAAGCGTTTTGACTGCCTTGAACTTAACAATAGT
>NW_009622871.1:0-36029 GCF_000690535.1 Cariama cristata
ATAGCCCTGTTTTAGCCAAACCAGCACATTTCCTGATTTAATCATTGCTGTGTTGCAGTATGGCAGCAGGTTTCAACAGTTTTTACCTGTAACTGTGACCTGGGAAATCTGGACATGTTGCAGTCTGTTACTAATTGCCAAGCATATTGTCTTGAAACAGCTAAAGAGTCCTCATGAGTCTTTTCCAGAGATGAAATCATCTACAGCAAGTTTTTCTTCTGAGACTTCAGAAGTAAAATGTTAAACCAAATATTCACAACAAAATAAACATCTCTCTGGCTGGTGTGAAAAGTGGAAATGGTCCCAAGGTGATATGCAACAACCCTCAGTAACAGTAAATAGAGTTACAGCTTCCTTTTGTCAATTTTATCTTCAACTGTGATTTAATATTTTTTTGGTCATTTTCAGCACTGTTTAGTGTTTTGATTCTGAGATTAATGGTTTTAGATAAAATGTGGTTTGAACGAAGGAAAGATTTTCAACAGTGTCTGTTTAGAAGAATCAGGCTTTAGAGAAGGGGGAATTCTGCTAGGGGAAGGGATTGACTTCTTCAAGGCTTCCCAGCAAGCCACTGGCAGGACAAGAAATAGGATCTTGGTCTCCTGGGGCTGCGCCTGCTGTTCTATCCAGCAGTCTCCACAGCTGCTTTCAAGTAGCACTCACAAAAAACAAGGCCAGGAAAATGGCTTCATCATAAACCAATAAGCAAGATGTATTCAAATGCTTCCAGCAATTGTTGAGCCACTGATTCACAGTCATCCCTGAAAACACTGAGCATGAAGAGCAGCAACTCTTTTCATTCCTGCAGTGCATATCTGCACGGCACAGGCAGTAGGCAGAGAAGGAGCTGCCTAATTAGGAGAGCTTGTCCTGGCTTCAATGCAGCTTAAGAACAGCTGCTTTAAAGTTGCGTTATTGGCCTGTTGATGTCACTGAATGTGCTTTCTCCCCTTCAGAATGGATCTGTTCTGTAGTCTTTAGCAAATCAATAAATCTACTTAAATAGGATGGAAATACTCTGATTTGGGAAATGCCTTGTGTAGGGTGTGCCAGCAAGTTATCTACTGCCTGCTGTTACCTGCTAATTCAAAAGGAGTCGTCACCATTTAAAATGGCATATTGCACTATTTGTAGCATTTTCTAAAAGGCTGCTTAGCCAGGTGCAGCTCTGTTATCACAGGGGCAGGAGCCACAGCTGCAAATGAATGGAAATCCAGAATTTTGTAGTGCCAGTGAGAGAGGATCACCAGATGGGAAACTTAGCAGGAAATCTCAGTGCCATTATGACTCTCCTCCTCTGCATTTCCAAATGAAAACAAATGCTTGAATGCTGAAAATTATGACACATTAAACAATTATTGTGAATTGCAGATAGCTGGCTCCAATATACCTCAGGTTCTGGAATTACAGATGGCGAATTTAACAAAGCATTGTGACGTGCTTTTGCTGCAGATATTGGGGGAGCAGGGAAAAATGCACAGAATTTCTGACAGTGGCTTACATGGTATCGGGAAACCCAAACAAAGGCAAAGACAGAATTAATACGCAGAAGCTTGTCAATGTACTCTCCCCAGAATGACACGAGCTACTGCTTCTGCTGTCAGCTCTTTAGTAACAAAAATTATCCAGCAAATACTGAAAGTCTGTCCTCATAGCAAAAGAGTTGTGTACAAGCATGTAGATGTTGTATTAATTAGTTAGATCATTGGAATATTTTTAATGAACACTTTTTTGTGTGTGAGTCATACTGTCCTGCAGACAAGTCAGGAAGGGGAAGGTAGAGGTGAAGGAAGCTGTTGGAAAATACGTGTATTTACAGTGGGAATAATCTGGCTTTTTGAGGAATGATGAACATTTTTTCACAAAATGACAGCGTCCTAAAACTTACCTGTGATAGCAGGAAAATTTGATCATCACCAAAAATTATACATAACATGTATTGATAGATGAAAAAATTCACCTTACTGCATGGGAAGAAAGCCAACAGACTGTAGAATTAAGCACTTACTATTTCCATAAGGCTTTCTTTTGCATGTTTGCATGCAAATGTTTCAAGGTATGTGGAATTATGTAGAGACATGCCAGGAAAGTTTTTTGTCTTCATGTCTTTTAGGACAGTCACACAGGTAAATGCTCTCAGATTTTATTATTAATGTGAAAATAATAGGATATTTTTATATCTGCCATAGTAATACAATATTGTTCAAATTATGACTCTTTAGATAGGATTTTCACTTCCTGAGTTAAGATGTCAATGTAATAGCAACACCGAGGGTAGAAAATACTGGCTTTATCATTTGCCAGAGGAGTGGAATAAGGATACCTACCCAAACATTATCTTGTGTATCTTCTCAGTATTCTTCCAACTTGGTCTGATGACAGCCAAATTTGCTGAAGCTACATTGGTAAATGCATGTTATATAGATACAGAATGTATATTACATAGATATGTATATAAATATTGAGTGTTGAAATACATTTCCTGGTCTTAGAGCTACATCATTTGAGAAACAGCATCTGGATTACTGACCTAGAAATCAGGAGTCCAGGTTTCCCCAATGTGCCAGAGACTTCCTATGTCAGAGGCTGACTTTGGATGTCTGATACCAAAGAAGAATGTACGAATTGATGGGATTTCCAGAAGTACCAGATCTTAATTCAAGCTTAACCTATATGAAGACCAAATCTGAAAGTACAAGCTGTGGATTGAGTTGAAAGAGGTTCCAACCGCAGAACAGATTTCTCTGTGACTTTGAAACTAGCCTCTCTTTAGCATGAAAAACCCTTCTGTAAAGTGGAGATAACAGTGTGGTGTTGGAAGGAAAAGAAATTATAAGTTTTGAGGGGATCCAAAAGAAGTAACTTGATAAGTAGGAAATAAAAAAGTACAATTTCTAGAATCTGGCATCTTCTTCTAAGCTAGTGGGGATACAGTATATTTGTTTTGTTTTGGATAGTCAATGATCCTGGAAAAATATAGAGAATGAAATGGAAAAATTGCAGCTATGTACTTGACTAATCAGCCTTCCCTGAAAAAGAAAGGGTAATTTTTCATAGAATTTGTTTTATTAACTTCATATTCAAATTATAGAAACCAGATACATGGTTTGGGATAAACACAGAAAATGAGTATCCCAAGTTAGCCTTGCAGATACCATCAAAGTTGCTTAAAACACATGGCTGAGACACAATAAGACAATGCAGTGTTGATATTTTAAAATATTATTCATTATTATGAGAAGTTTAAATAAATGTAGTATTATATTTTTTATAGAAAACCTTTAATTAAATGTATTTTTAAACTATGCCTCTCAGAACCGTTCCAGTGAAGCAAGTAAGAAATATTAGCACAAGCAAAATAATATTCCTATGTAATCTAGTGCTTTTTTTGTGTGAGTAGTACTCACTCCTTGCTAGTAAGTCTTATTAGCATGGTAAGTACTGATGTTCCACAAACTTAGTTACAAATGTGTTCCATGACAGTGAAGAACAAGTAATGAAAATTACAGATTTCAAGAAAACCTTTGCTGGGACAACAACCCTGCAGTGAAACTAAGAATAGCAATACAGCTGTCTTACTGCTCCACATTCTTGTACAGTTAGATAACGGATGGACACAGAAACTGTCCTCAGACAGCTGGTTGATGTTCCACAAACTTAGTTACAAATGTGTTCCATGACAGTGAAGAACAAGTAATGAAAATTACAGATTTCAAGAAAACCTTTGCTGGGACAACAACCCTGCAGTGAAACTAAGAATAGCAATACAGCTGTCTTACTGCTCCACATTCTTGTACAGTTAGATAACGGATGGACACAGAAACTGTCCTCAGACAGCTGGTATATGAACTCAGCTTTTTGTGCCACATATAGCATATACCTATGCATGCAAGAAAGCACTTGATTGAAAGTATTTTGTCAAAACTGATTTCTCAATAACTGGTGAACTTTTAAAGTAAACATATTTTTTATAAAATATTCCTATTTTCCCATATATTTTGTAATTAAAAACTTCCAGTATGTAAAAAAGATCTCTATTAAGGTTATAAATGTTGCCATCCCAAGGAAACAAGACTCAGAGTAGTTTATACCAGCATCATGTTTTTGACAAGGGCCTGTAGGCCACTACCAAACTGTGGGGATAAAGGAAGATGTAATAGGGCTAAAAAGAAGAGCTGTTTGTTAATCTGTTTCCATGTAGTTCTAAACCTATTCTCAAATAACTGGAGCTTCATTTACCCCAAAAGCACAGAATCCACAAATTCTTTTGAACATTGAATATTCCTGAGGTCTCTGTTAACTCCAAACGATATTAAAAGTCTTGTCAATTTTATAGTCAACTTTGCAATTAAATTAAAGATACAGAAGGTCATTTATCAGTTAACAGATATTCCCAGTCTATTTTCTTTAGATTATTTTACTTAATAGCCTCTCTTCATTTTTCTAACATGAGTGGTCTCAGACCTTTAGCTGTCTTTGGGTAGGACATTCTCCAAGCTCTTCATTTGTTCGTATGGCTCATTGCATTGTTATATATCCTATTATTTTACTTCTCCCATTGCCCATAACTGTCCTTTGAGAAATGGTAAGCAAAGTCATGCAAGTTCATTTAGGAAAACTGCATTTTTCTTTTATAGAAATTCTTCCTTCCGCAAAATAATTTCATTAGCTTTGTGTCATATGTTTCAATATATACAGTAGTAAAAAAGGAAAAAAAAAAAAGAAAAAGAAAAAAGGGAGAAAATCTCGGAAGACGAACAATTCCTTCAGCATATGAATGAGGTGTAAAAGCCAAGATATAGTTGTGATTGAGACATGTCAGTAGCATATAAAGCAAGTTTATGTACTTAAAATCTTTAATTTTGTCAAAGGACAAGAGAGGTAACAATGTTATACAGTGTTTTGAACACCAGCTAGTTGCAGGAACTAAGGACTGTAGAGGGTAACCTTGAAAGGGCTGGATCAAATGGTAGAAACTGCAGGAACTTTCTGCAGTCATTCAGGAGCTCAGATCTTTTGGATACAAACTTTTACAGATGGAGAAGAACCAGACAGGTCTTCCTGCACATTCAAGTACAGTCAGTGCTGCTGCCAGAAAAAAGATTTGTCAAAGCAGAAAACAAGTGGCCTGGCATTTTTTTAACAGTAGTCTGGGAAATGGCTATAGCACCTACTAAAACTTTTGGTTTTCCTGGCTTCAAAGTTTTTGTGGCTGCACAACAAGGGCTACATTCAGGCACAATGAAACTGATGGATGTGCTCTAGCCTTAATGATAATTGTCTGTTCAATTTCTGTGCCCTAGCCAAAGATCGTAGAAGGTTATTCTGTCCTCTAAAATTGCTTAATTTGCCTACGACAATGTACTTAAAAAATAGTCTGCAATCACTAGCAAAGATCAATAGGCATCAGCACTTCAGCTTCCAAACCTTAAGATGTCATGTACCTTTATTACCACTATTTATCTTATTTATTATCTGGATCAATTTTATTTAAGACCAAGACTCTGAATGAGACACTATCACTTCAGAATGGCATTTTTTCTGAAAGCATGCTTCTAAAAAATGTCAGGTGGACTGAATCACAAAGAATTTGGCTTTCTTCACATGACTTACATAGAAAATAATTAGAAATGGCAGCTCTAGATTGTTAGGAAACAGCTCCATTCCAGACACAATCAGTTCAAATGCGTGGTTGAAAATAATAAAACAGCAAAGAGTTGATAAATATTTTTGTCTCTGTTTTGTTCTATACTTGTATTATTCACATTCTTTTCACAGAATTTTGAAACCAAAGAGGACTGTTGTGATCATCTAATCCAATGTGCCACAGAATTTCATTAACAAATTCCTGCATCAGACCTGCAATTCCTGCCTGAGCAAGAGTAGGTGCCATTCAGGCAAACACTTAATCTTGTTTCAAACACTTCAAATGATGGAATATCCCTCACAGTCATGGTACATTGCTCCAGCTGCTAGTGATTCACACTTCTTTCTCATTTGAACTTGCCTAGAGTAACGTCCAGTATTTTGTTGTGCTTTTCGCTGCTAAAGTTTCAGATCTTTTCTTATTTTAAATTTATAGGTCCTCACAGATGATGGGAAAGCTATCCTTAAACATTTGTTGGATAAAATAGACAGTTTTAGGTCTTTTTTTCTGTGAGGCCAGTTTTCTAGATGACCAATTCTATGTCTTGGGATTTTTTGCTACAGTATTGTAGAAAATAGCTTTACTTTGAATAGTGTTACAGTCACTGGTTGTAAATTAATCTCCAAAGATGGCTGAAAATTTTTTCAAAATTTGGCCATAAATGTCCCCAAAAATACTTGTGACACTCCTTCATACTCATTTCTACAAAACCCCCCCAAATATTATTAGCTTTTTTCCTTGGTAGCTGCCATAGTAAGATTTAAAAGTGACAATAAGAATCTTATACTTTTCATTTGTATTGTTGAAAATACCAGTAATAAGTAATTTATTTTAAACCTGCCTTAAGCAATGTCAAAGACAATAATTTTTCAATAAACAGGGTCTACTTACCAAGATCAAAATGAACAGATATTTATCTATTACAAAGAAGCAAAAGTCTATGGAATTCTGTCAAACTACACCGATTTACATCAACCCATGGTATGACCTAGAGCTTTTCTTCTCAGTGATAAAGTAAGTATGTTCAAACTCACTTTTTTACAGCTGCTGGATTCTCCTGCATTTAAGAGTAGAAATCTTACCATTTTAAATAGAACTTTAGTTTAAAATAAGGGCTGATCTGTTTTATAGATCTCAAAACGATTAAATGTTTTTATTGTTCTCAATTTTGAAATTAAAATCACTCTCTGTATCATATAGAATTAAGTGCATATCATCGGATGATACCGCTATATAATCCATCTTAAAACAGCAATTAATAAAATACAACCAAAAGTAACCCTGAACACTCATAATAAATTCAATTAGGAAAAGGTTTGAATATGGTATTTATTTACACAAAAAAATTACTTATATACATATATTATTACAAAACTTTGAATTATGAAATACAACTGTACTCCAAACTTGTGAAGGACCAATTATTGTCTTTGGTTACCTGATGAAGTGAGATCATTCTGTTTGTCATGTCCTGCTAAAGGCTTTTTCTTCTTTTTAGAAAGGTCTTGAATTCAACAGGATGGTTTATAGCTACCTGCATGCAGAAAGGCTTGTCAGAAAGAGGTCACAGGCAGCTGCAAAAGATGTGTCTCAGAATTCCCTTTTTTTACTGCAAATAATCTCTAACAAAATATCTTAGTATTTTCTATAAAGTATTCATGTGTACATATAACATACATGCACATATTTTATGTACATGTACACATAGACATACTCTTCCTAATGAACAAGCAAGCATTGAACTCTCAGTTCCACAATTCTTGAGTGAGAGGATTATTGCACGAAGGAGACAAACCTCATCATCTTTGAGCGGTAATCTTCTCTGCAGTTTCATTCTGAAGGTCTGTACCTTGGCCTAGGGTAAGACATGAAAATGATATTAAGATGATGATCAAACTGAGGCAGTTTTGGGCATGCAGAGAAGCAGAAACCATGGCTGCCAGATAAAGTTTCTCGGTTGAGATTGTAGGTACTAGGTGAGAGCTTGGTGGGAGTTTCGAGGCTTGTACTGAGACAATTTAAACTCAAAAATCCTTCTGTGCATACAAGTCTAGGACCGTTCACAGCTCTGGAGCATTACAACTGAGTCTTCATATGTATATAAACAGAATTTTTGTGGATATTATGTATATTTTACAATCCTAGCATAATGTACAATGGCCAGATAAAAATTACTTTTTACAGAAAGTGAACAAAAATTACCCAAAAATGCTAATTAGATTAAAATATAACTTTTTGATATAAGCATATGCATTGTTTGTATTTTCCATATACTTATGAAAATATTACATAAAATTTACATGAATGTTACAGTTTATGTAACATTAATTTGGTCAGAATTTTAAAAATAAATGTATTGAAATTACTGCTTTTGATACGGTGAAAAATCCAATTTTCTTCATATTGAAATGGGTTGTTTTGTTAGCAGCTAATATGTTTCATTGCAGCCTTAAGGTCTCAGATTTTTTTAATAGAAAGTTATACATTAGATTGACTACATCATTGGTTATAATTGGTATGATTGACTATTATTGGTTATTTAATGGTAAAATATTTAAATATGTATGTATTATATATAAGGTATATAAATGTATACAGATGTATGTATGTGTGCATATAGATGTTATATGTGTTGTTATATATTATATATGTAAAGGTAATTTCATTAAAAGTTAGTATATAATAAGTTTTATGATGTACAATATATAGATTGCATGTGACATTCAAACTATCCTGTATTCTAATTGTATATTATAGTATACATTTGTATTATATTTTATGTTATGTTATGCTGTATTTTTGCTGTTATACATTATACATATGTTACATTTTAATGCAATAAAGTTTTAAAAAAATGTTTAATGTCTTAGCATACATTCATGTTTCATTTAATACTCAAATAGCAACCAAAATATGGCTTTGCCAATTAAAAAAACAAGTTATCAGTTATGAAAAATAGTTGCTGCATTGTTCTATGGGAAAAATCTAATACTATGCTGATTAAAATATAAATTCAAAACCATTTTCTAAATTGCATATCATAAAAAGTTGAAATAAAAAAGAGAAATGTTAATGTATTTTGAAATTTCAAATTTTTGTTCTAAAATTTTCATTTTATCTCTTTAAGTATTACAAAACAATAACATTTCCTTTTTACTCTTTCACCAAGAATTCTAGATTCCAATTTTCCCCTCTTTTTTTGCAAGTTCTGACAGTGAAATTGTTAGATCATGGATTTGCTGCATACCCAGAAAAAAAAATCTAAACTTCATCTGGGTCACTATAAGTTTTATGAACAGTGGAGAATGACCTGGAAGATAACGGTGACTGTTAACACGTATTACCTCCGATAATTTAGTGTCACGACCTCATCTTTCATCTCTATGGAGCAACAGTGTCTCCTCGTGGTCAACTAGTAGTTAACGTCAGGCAACTATTTTTTTGAAAAGTATTCGACTCCATTTCCTTCCATACACCTGAAGGTACTGTCATAAAAAAGCTAAGACTTTTGTTTAAATTGTTGCCCCGGGAAGTGGTTTTATTGAAAATTCATTCAAGTACTTTAGATACCTGGAATTAAATAGATACTTACATACTTTGGAAGTAAATAGCTTCTTTAGGAAAAAAATATTAATAAAAGCAAACTCACTGTGCCTGTGGTCTTACCCCTCCTTGATTATGAACCAAAAGCTCTTCCCCTCCCCCTGATCAAGGATGTACTGATTAGATGAATTAAAACAAAAAACAGACAAATAAAAGAAAAAAATTTAGTTGTGTTGAGTCTTTAAACATTTTTTCATGTTCATTCAGTATGTGCACTGCTTGCCGTTAGTAGGAAATTTCATTCCCTTGTAAAAAGCAATGCTTTCTAAACCATTCTAATTCCTTCCATTTCATTTTCTTCACTACACACAGAAAAAGGGAAGAGACTAAATGCCTTCGTATCTTCAAATTCAATATTTGAGACGTTTCACTTGATGAAATGTATGTTTGTGTAAACATTTCTCACTGGGAATAGCATCTAAATTTGCACTGTGGAACTTGACAGCAGAGCTTTATAACCTTGTATTCTACTCATTGTTCTCTAGCTGCTGTCTACTATCTAAGTAATTTCCTGTTCATATTTAGTTATAATTGTAAACAGTATAAGGTTCTAAGCCTTGTATTCAGAGATTCAGTAGTATGAAAATTCCGTGGACAAGACACTGTTATTGTCAATGTGTCTGACCAGCAAAGTGCAGACTTGAATGAACTTAGCTCTTTCTTCCATGGCAGGGTTGCAGACTGAAATGAGGTTTTATTTAGCAACAAATTAATTTACTATGCAAGAACAGGCCAATAAGATACTTGAATGCGGGTATGGGAGGTGAGTAAAATATAAAGCTGGTGATATTCTAGCATCTGTGAAGCATATCATAGAGTACACATTAAGAAAGATGTCGTTTTTCAGAAATACAGATAAGCATGGATCTTTGCCATCAATGATTAGGAAAGAAATATTCAGAGGGCTGAACTAATTTTCCAGGAGTTTTACTATTAATGTGTGCTTATCTTTTTCTATTTTTTCTTTTTCAGTGACTACAAATGTCTATAAAGTTATGATACGTGATTCTACAACTGCAAGCAGATGGAGACACTCTTGTATCAGAAGCCTCAAAGTGGACAGAGAATGACATGCAACCAAGTATTACTCAGCTTAAGTCAGGTTTGTTGAATAGACACGCTAGAAAGCATTGTCAAGGCACAGGGCTAACATACATTCTGAACTTGAATATATTGGAAGGTGGCATTTGTGTTTGTTCTAGGAAACGTTATGCAGTGAAAGACTTTTACTCTCAACATGCAAAATTGCATACTTTTTTATTAAATATAAATGGAATTGATACATGGACATTTAAAGCCATTTGAGTGATTTTAATTTCTGTATTTTTCCTCACTAAATCTGCTGTTCCTACTACTTCCAAGATCACTGCAAATGAGTTCCCATGTATAAATCCTTATATAAATTCATAAAAGGTTAATAAACATATTGAACTAACACTGAAGTTTTGCATAGGCTAATGAATATATGGATGACATACTAGCTTAGTTTTATTTGAGTTTCAGACCTGCAGTAGTTTGAGATATTCCTGTACCAAAACTCTGGTACACTTTACACAGGAGCTCCACACAGAAAATTCAGGTACTGGAAAGCACAAATTTGGGGATGTTCAGATCATGAGGTTTTAGGCTGATATTGGTCTCATTTCTGCCAGGGTTGTGATTATAAAGACACATTGTTTTTGTTCTTAAAAGCCTTGTATGAGACTTTACATATTTGGATATTGAGGTGCTTTCTAAAGAAGGAGGTATCAATGTCTCCAAGTTTCAATTCAAACTAATTCTTCTGTGAAAAGTAAGTGTTTTCATGTCTTTGGCAACACAGCTTCTGTGCAGCTCCTTTCCCCCTTCCTTGCATGCAAAGTTATTCTCTTCTCATAGGTGCAGTAAAGACCCTGTAAAGTGAAGAGATGCGAGATAACTGTGGCCAAGATAACAGAACTTGTTGATAAGGCAGAGAAGATTATTCAGTGTCTCCAATGCAATTTTTACAAACAGAATGAGGTACTGTAGTAAGAGCCATTTAGCTGCTTTGGTGCAAACAAATGGAATGGTAGAGTTCTTCTTATGAATATGTATCAGCCATTAAATGACTCTCAGAGGGGGCTCACACTTGCCTGTTACTCCTCAGCAGGAGGTTTTACCCTGAAGGAAATACTGAGAAGAATGATCCACTGGATTTTACTAACTCCATGGCTGCCTGTAGAATGATTCCAGAAGTTCAAAAAATGTTGTTAGTTTACAGATGGTGTAAGCTAGATTGTCACAAAAAGAGTAGAAGAATGCAACTTTCACTTGCACATAAGACTGGTCAATTTCTGATTTGACTTACAAAACCACTTGATAGTACTGATCAAAAATTGTTGCTGCAGATAGGCATTATCTGTCATTCCATTTTTATTAATTTTGGTTCCAAACAGGTAAAGTGTTTACCAATAAAACTCATGAGGTTTAAGAAATGTCTGTATTTGGGGCATGACTCCCATGGTATTCAAGTTACCAAACAGGACTCTTGCTTATAAGTTAAGATAGCCTTGTAGAGAATCTGATTGACTTGCAAAAGTATCTAAAATCAACAAAATTCAAGTGGATGAATTTACAAGGGATTTACCTACAAGTATGTACACAAAAATAGATCTGTTTCCTTCAATTTGGGAAAGCTAACAAAAGTTTTTCTATTGATTGCAATCTATCTTTAGCTTGCATGCACCATCAGTGAGCAAACCAGGTGACACTTCCACTTAAATCTGTCTGCAATGCAGAAGAGTGAGCGAGAATAAATACAAATCAACAGCAAGGGATATCTGTAGTTCCCAAAACAGAAGGAAACAAATGAGAAAAAGGAAGACATGTCTGAAATTATTGTGATTAACTTAACCTAGGAGATACAAATGAACTATAAGAATTCTGTCAATATTTCTGCCATTTGACCAGAAAAATGTCTGCATCAAAGCTCTAGAAACAAAAGCACTCATGGAGCTAATATTACTATAGAGAGAATTACAGTAACAGTGCAGATACTGAACAGCTGACATTATAAGACTTTAGTCTTCTCTTCAGTACACATGATGTTCATCTGTCTGGTCTGGAAAAAGACAGTGATAAGCTAAGCCACTCCTTTTAGATGGCCTGAGAGAAGACACAGTGACAATTTCCCATCTAATTCTCAGTTGCTGTGACATTGTGAGCCTGAACTGTGCTATCTATTACAGCTTATGTACAGGCCAGATTTTCAATAAAAAGCTCAACACTTTAAAAGTTCTTTCTGTTGTCTTTGAAAAATATCCAACCACGATCATTTTACTGAGCATGGTTGCAGCATGATCAGACTTGACACTAAGTGCAGAAGGTGTTCTCTTGAAAAGATAAACTTTTAAATTAACCTAAAATTATTTTAATATTGCTCTGGAGCTTACAGATGCAAGCTGTCTTGCATCTGATCAGACTGGAGGAGGGGCACAGCAAGTGTGTGGTTCTACTGAATAAGATATCTGCTCTGAGAAAGAATATATAATGGCATCCAGGTTTGCCTATTATGGTCCCTGCTCAGGTCAAAGGAAGATGAAAAGGGAGAACTGTTTCAATTCTGGGTCAGGGTACAACCCCTCTGTAGCTTGCAGGTACTTTACCCTGCAAATGAAATCTTCCACTGACCTAACTCAGCAAACATACTGTGGTTGTAGTGGGTCTATGTTAGTTGATTTGATCTGAAAGACTGATATGAAACTTTCTTAAGAAATGTGATTTGCAATTTTTCAACAGGTTTAATTGAATTTAAAATTTAGTTTGTTCATGCTATCTGTAACCTTTAAACAATCAATGACTATACAATTTCAGTAATAACTTTTTAGAATTAGAATTATTGAAAAAGCTTACAAGTAATGATAAACAGAGTAAGGTGGTATTGATTGGCCAGTGGAAGACATTGATTTGAACTATAAACAGGTATTGTGCTAGAAGAATTGTATTACTGTACGTCTTTTTGCCACTCTTATTCTGAGTCACTTGTAAGCAGATTCGTGGTATTCATTTGATTATGGTTTTAATAGGCTTTTAATAGTGTAAGCAGATTTATGGCTGAGGAAACATGAAAGTCTGAAAAACATCCTGAAAAAAGGATTGAAGGCACAAGTTGCCACAGGCTTTTTGCATTTAATAGATTGTGAATGCTTATGATTTACTGAACAAATATGCTTACCCTATAAATGTATTTATACTGTGTCTGCAAATGAGCTTTCTCAGTACAAAACAAGAGTTGTATACATTCTTTTTCATCTAGATATTATTTTCCATCCTTACTTTAGCCAAACAAGAAATTTTCTACTGACATTTGTGAAGCATGTAGAGTATGTATGCTTTATGCATACGCTGTGTTGTGGATTATTTCAGAAGAGCAAACTTGAAAATTACTAGAAATCTGCCAGTTTCAGTCAGGAAAAATAGAATAATATTCTGTCTAATCTACAGTTTAAAATATTGTTATTATGTCAAATAACACAGCAACATAAACCAAAGAACCAAGGAATCAGGTCTACAATATTAACAGGCACTGTTTAAACACAGAAGATTGTGCTCTCTGCATCAATGGGCTTTTAATCCAAATGTGGCAGGTGAAGACACAGAGTGACTAATGTTGCAGCAGAAAATCAGTTGATATATTCTCAGTTTGACTTTAATTGGTTAGTAAGCAACTAAATGGGAAGAAAAGGGAAAGTTACACCAAGAAGATTACACATAAAGGATAAAACTAGATAGAGAATAAAAAGAAAATTAAAAAAGAGAATGAAAAGAGACAAAAGATGAACAAACAGCAAGTCTACACAGGTTAGAGAAAATTCAGTAAAACTTAAGTTCTGCAAAAAGATCAAAAGTTCCTGGCAGACTTAGAATCTTACCCTTCACGTCTGCTACAGCAGTCTTTGCTTTGGCCGTTGTTGTTCGTCCCTCCTCTCATCATCATGGATCTGTGTTGCTAATCCTGTACTTGCACTGGCTCTTAGAGTCTTTTAGAGACTTGCAAGTCTCTTATCGATGTCAGTGGAAATGTCAAGCATGAAACATATTTAGTATATGCAACAGATTTGTATCGAGAGGAAAATTTTGCCCCAGTTTTGTCTTCAGGCTTAACACAGATCTGACCTTAGGAAAAGATATGCAAAGCTGGGTACTTGCAACAAAGTTCAAGTTATGTCTTTTAAGGAGCTGGTTGTCATCTCGTACTGACTGTATATCCATCGATTCGAGTGAATTCAGTGCAATGACACCCAACGAATGCATTTCTGAGAGACTGTTTGAGCCCTGACAGTCTGTCATTTGGCAGACATAGGATCTAAAACAGTTAAAAGGTGTCACAGTTCTTTTATATTTTATTGATCTCAGTAGGAGCTGAATGCTTTACAAAATTCAGAAATTGGATGTAAATATCTAAACGACATCAGGCGGTTTTGAAAAATGAGGTTACTTATTTAACTTACATAAAACCTAATGGCTGCAAATCTGTTCTGATCTAAGCTCAAAGTTTAAGAAAACTGTATTAATAACACCTGACAGCTCTGTATTTCTCTTTCTTTATACATCCATTTTTAAAAGATCATACAGCTTTTTTACTTTATTCTGTTTTCTGTGTGCTGAATATACATCAGTGTAATGCAGTATAATTTCATAATATGTCTGCAACTTTGCATGTGTCCACTGTAAGAAATTCCATTCTACTGCATTTGCAAAACAGAATGATTTGTCTTTTAAAAGTTCTCCCTCAGCTATGTTTCTGTAAAGCATAGTGAACAGTTTGTCTTTTGCTGAACTGATTGAGGAACATAACTGGTGCCAAATTTTAAAGTTTATACTCACTATAACATGATATGGAAGGGCCTGAAGGGTCAAAAAGAAGCACTACTTCCAAAGAAGCACTACATAGAAAAAGCAGACATTACTCTAATTTGATATGCAGACATGAATTTTCTCATAAGGCTTCAAAGTTTGACATCAGCTTCATACAGAACTATTTCCAGTAAGAGCTACAAACACACCAGTGTTACTTGTATTATTTACCTCCATCTATCATCCATGCACACACACATTCACATGAACATACAAAAGGATGAGGATAGTAGGGAATCTGAAGATCTTGATTATTATTTTTTTACAAATATGTTTTCGTATTTCTAATTTGAGACCATTCTTACACAAAAGGAAGGGGTACTCTTTCAAAATCCCAGATGTGAGAGCAACGCATGCTGGACAATAGTACTATTTCTGCTGTGATGAGTATTGGCAAAGGTTGGACGTGTTGGTAAAACATGACATTTCTCTCTTTTATAAACACACGGAAGAACATGTTCTAGAAACACCAGGGACCACAAAATCCTGAGGACAGAAACTAAGGAGGATCAGATATCTCAGAAGAGAACAAAGATGTATCTTGAGTGAATGACAGTGGTTCAGAAGCTGTAAACAAAACTCTCTGAAGCTCCTTCTCTGAGGGCAACTGGAGGAAAGGAACAAGGCAGCCAGATCAGGGCTCAGAAACATCCTCTCACCCAGGGACCGGGCAGGCACTGGGTGACAAGTGAGTTAGGCGAGGCTTTGGTGGGGTCCTTCCCCCATACTCAGGAGCCCCTCAGAGCCCCAGCCCTTGACCCAAAGTCTGCCCGGGCCATGGGCTGATCTGGCCTGATGCAACATCCTGGCACTTGCTTGGCCTGGACATCGCCTGACACAGTCCCCCCAGGCCCTGGCCTCACTGAGCTCACTGGGGCATGGTGGGACCTGCTGACCTGCAGGCACACACTGGCCCATGGTCTATAGCTTGTGCTGGTCCCTAACCTATCCATCTATCTATCATAAAGTAGCTATGTTCTTGTTCTTTTAAACCACATTGTTTTCACTGCTTATGATTTTTCAGGCAACTTCATATTTAATGTCAAAATCACTCTGAATCTCCACATTTGCCTGAATGCTGTCAAAGATAATTATTCATCTGAACACTTACTTTGTAAATGCCTTTACTGGTACTCAGAAGTCATACTTTGTTACTTTCCTGCTTCAAAAGCTTGAGTCACCCAGTCAAGGTCTAGAAGCTATTCTTGATGATCAGTCATACAGGACTCTAATAAGCCAAGGACGATTAACATCTGAAATCAAAGCAAACTGTTAATCCTGCATGTTATGCACAGACACAGAAGTTTGAAATTCAGAGGCAAAGTCTTATATTACCTTTTTAATGTTTGTTAAAATGCTGTTCAACATTCAAGGCTTGGTATGTTTTACGATTGCAGTTTTGTCATGGAAATCTCCTGTTTCAATGGAATTATTTGCCAGAATCTAATCTTTCATTTAAATAAAAAATGTTGATATTTGTTACATTTGGATACCTAGATACTTAGAGACTTCTTCTGCATTAGTAGGCTTTTTTCTCTTAGGCAATACAGATGCAGACAGCAAGAGACATACTCTTCTATGGCCAAAACGTGCAAATGCCAACAGCATATAACCAGATGCACAGCTCTATTCTGCAAATAGGTGTGGAAGGTACAATGTGTCCTCTTTATAACAATGGTATATTAAGTGTGAAAAGGAAAGATGTAATCAAGAAAACTATAAACATTTCATTACTGCTTATGCAACTTGGGTCATAAAGTCAAGGTACTAACTCAGATCCTAGCTACTCTCATGCTACTAGCTGCAGACAAATTTAGATGGGCTGATGACTAAATGCAAAAAACTGCAGCTTAAAGGCAGTCAAGAGGGCAGATTAATGGTTTCTACTTGATTTTGTGACACATTAATATGTGTGGAAAACATTAAGTAAATTGAAATTAACACCTTTTAATAATATAGGAATGTATTTTTTTGGAAAAAAAAAGGTGATCATAAAATAAATCCTGTTATAGAATGCCATATTTTCTTAAATTTCCCTCAATAAATTTTCCTTAATTTTAAAAAATACTGAGCACTCACAGTGGAGCAAACTGCAGTATGAAGGAGGTTCCTCCCCTTCTTCACCCCCCTCTCTCAGTGTAACTTATACAGTGCGGTGCAACAAGCTCCTGACTTACACTCCATGTATTGTTACACAGAGCACTGATTCCAGGGCACTGGTTCTAAAACTAGGTGTGGGGGTAATTCAGCTCTGAATCTTGGTCTACATGGACTAAAGAGTTCATGTAGATGAATGTGAACTTGAGTGGATGGAAGGGTCACTTGACAGTATCTACTTGACTGGAACATGAATTCAGTGTGTGCAAGATGATTAAGACTGAATGGATTTTGTCTGGCCTAAGTGAGGTCCAAGTAACGTCTTGGTTCAGATTGAAACTGTAACTGGGTTTAGGAAGCAGAATTAATCTCCCTTCATCCCTAGCAAATCTCTTTGTTAGTGGGACTTGCTTTCTATTTTTGCAAAGAGCACAGCTTTAAACAGGAATAACAAAACCCAAGTTGATACACCACTCCGAAAAAATATGTAATGATGCTTGATGTAGTACCCCAGTTGTTGAAAAGTCTTTCATCATCTTGGACGATTTTTAGTCACTCTAGTATCGTTGCCAGGGCCCTGAGGACACTAATGGGCCTTAATAACCCAGCCCATCCTCACCGGGGACCTGCGCCCATACCGTCTGCCTATGGCCCCAGGAACCTTATTTCAGTGCAGGTCTGGGTCTTCAGCTCTTTCCTGAACTGAGCTGTGGGTGCACCTGTCTCCAGTCCTGTCTATGGATATGTTTCTTGGAGGGACCTTGGACCTATGCTGTAAGTAGCTTGACTCCAGTCCTGTTGTCTGGTTGGACCTCTCAGACCTGTGCTGTAGCTCAAGTCTTGCCTCTGGCCTCATCTTACCTTGCTCCTGACTGGATCCCCTGGATAGATCCTGGCCCTGGTTTGCTGCTTGCTGTACTGTCATTGTCCTCCGATACCAGCACCTGATTCTGCCTGCCATGATCAGGTACTGTGCGACAGCACCTGTTGGTGAGGGTACTATCCGTGCTGGGTCACCTTCAGCTCCCAGCTCCTTCTCCATTGTGGGACAATCCCACTCTTTCTGCTCCTTGGAAACTGTAGGAAAGGGGGACACAGTGACTATGTTTTTGTCAGGAGTGCCTTGGGCATAGTGCATGCACCAAACTTGGCTGAAGAAAGTGGGTATAAGGAAGGCCTCATCAGGCTGAAAAATTAACTACTCTGCTGCTCAGCGTTATGGTGAACTGCTCACACAAATATGGTGACAGTTCCATTACATGTGCTGGCAAAGATGCCAAGGAGAAGTTGAGTTGATTTCACACTTGAAGGGCCTATTTAGAGATCACACTTGGCATGCTCTTAAGTCCTAAAACCTCTCCTAAGTCCTGTTGGGGATCTATGTCTTCACTGAATGGGCTCACAGCAGCAGTAATTATGCAGTGCAGAGTCTATTTCTCACCATGTTATCTGTCCTGACACCAATCACTCTACTAGACCACCTACCTCAGGATTTAGAGATGCGATTTTTCCATATTTTTACTACTATTGCTTCCTAAACTGTAGTTTAGGAGTAGCCATGAATACTGGCAACCAACACTTTGTCTCTGACTACCACCCATCTGCACAACCTATCTGCAGGCAGCCTGCCCAGATTTGCCTGGCAAAACAACAGCAGATACAAGTATTGAAGTGTCTCCTACACATGGGATGGTCTGGCTGGTCTGGAGACTGCTGACAGAATGGAAGGAAAATTTGCTGTTGTGGGCAGACACAGACTGCTTTTTCTGAGCTTCCCAGGAGTAAAGATTTTTGACTATTTTAAAGTAATTAACAAACACAAAAAACTCCTTGCATTCCTTTTGTACTCTTGCCTTACATGAGGTAACTTAACCACAAGTCACTGGAGAAAAAATACAAATTATTTTCCTTATAACTTAAAAATACATTTATGCCTGGTGTTTCATGGATGAGACATTTCAGTGTGATGATTTCCATCTTAATGGCTTAATCAAACTATTTTTAAGATTTATGTAATTTCTTATTCATCTGAGCTACTTACTGAGTATGAAATATCTGTGCAATTCATTATTGCTTTTATTCTGGTATGGGGTATTTTTTAGGATAGTTCTGTGCTGGAAAAGTGAACAGTGTTTTTGAAATCTAGATATAGGATTTAAACTTCAAAGTCTTTTTTTTGTTCTTTTATCACTTTGTCCTCCAATAACAGACTGTTTTGTGCATGTATATATATATCTGTACAGAAACAAGCTTCAAAGATCACAGGAAATTATTTTAGCAATATCTCAGAAGGTGGCCTCCAACAGCAATTTTTATTACTGCGAGGGATGTTATAAAATAGATTTTTTTGCCTTGCTTCTGTTCCCACATTGAATTCAGGTTCTTCTCTGTCAGGGACAATTATATTTTTACTTCTTTATCCTCTAACCTGCTCCTCACTGGTTCCCTTCTATCCCACAGGATTCGTAAGACTTTGAGAGAGAGTCTTCTAACGAAATTTAATGGTATCTGCCATTATTTTAGGAGCTCAAGTTCATTGTATCATAAGAAATGGAAAAGGTGCACCATTATTATTGGTACTGAAAGACCAGAAGAAGTCAAATAAGCTCAGGATTAATTGTGCTAAATGATTTATCTGTACCAATGGAGATTGTTTCCAGAAGTAAAACTGGGCACATGCTGGGTTCCAGATCTGTTGAGACCTGAGGGGAACAAAGTGGTGTCTTCATTTGGGAAACTGCAACTCATAAACCTTGATTCAGCAAAGTATTTTAGTACTTTAGGCCTATTTTTAGCAAGTTGCTTCATTGTTATTCTTGTTGTTGGGAAATATTGGGTGCCTAAGACTAGGAACACATTCCCAAATGTATGAAGTAAACAACTTTATCACAGTCTCACAGGAAACCTGTTGATGCATTAGGAATTGGATTACTGCTTCCTTATTATGAATCCAATACCATGACCTTAAATTAATTTCTTTTATGGATATTTGGATAGCAAAATCTTGGCCTTTTTACATGCATTCATGGTTCCCAGCTCTACACTGATGGCAGGATTACAGATTCCAGCAGACAGGTCCATTTTTCTTTTTGTCTGTGCTGTCCTTCAGCATTTGTATCAGAGCCAGTTTATTTTCTGTTTCTGACTGACAGCAAGTGATTTTACTAATCAGTTGAAGTAGATCTGAAGTAAACATAATGGATATAGGCTCTTTTAAGCCTATTGAGACACACAGAAGAACCTGGGAGCTGTAAGAAGATGTTCTTTTATTAAGAAATCATCTGATATGCTAGTGAATAGGGAGACAATTCATGTTAAACTGTATTTTACTTGATCTGGATGTACACAGATATCTTAATGATGCTATTTAATTTTCATTGAAGGTTTGTTAAATAAAACTGGGGGGAGGGGGGTTGGGGATTTGTGTTTGAGGATTTTGCAACTGGGAAATGAGAGGTGGGAAAACAATTGAAAGAAACTCATCTGTAATGACAGAGAAACAATGTTGCTCTTAGTGAACATGATCCATATGAGACATAACATATTTACTTTAGGCTATTGGTGGGAGAAATGAGGGGCATTAAACAAGTTAACCAAGCACTTCACTGGGAGCAGTTAATTTATACCTCCAGAATGGTCATATCACTTATTCTGGCAAAGTAAGGACCGTACTTGAACAGTACATCTTCCAAAGGCAAAAGAGTGCTTTTTTAATGTTACCACAAGATATCCTGCACCTATTCTTACTTTGTTGAAGTTTGTGACTGATTCATTTTGGGGACAATGTTATTTAATGTACCACATTGTTGTTTATAGTGAAGTTTAATGTATAAAAAAATGTAGTTAGAAATATGTTAGAAATTCTGTGAGTACAACTTCTATTTCAGACTTTAGATTACTCTTTCAAAATATTTATGTTGCACATTGTAAGATGCTTTCACCTGCTCTTTAATAATGCTTAAAAGATTTTGATGGTATAAAACATTAATTCTTCCCTCTGAATAGAAAGGATTAAAAACAAAACTGCGTTTGGAAATGGTGGGAAGCTCTGTAATATCCTTCCCAATTAAAAATAAGCTGATCCTAAGCATTCTTTTTTTGGCTTCACAGTTGCTTACTGAAAAAGAGACTCTTCACTGTTTTGTGTCTGAAAAGGTACTGATTATAAATGAAGACATAATATCAGTACTGAGAAAACCTTTCTGTTCAAGCACGTATCTTTTATACTTCATACTTTTTCAAACCATCAAAACATCTCTGTTATTAATAGAACATTTCCTTCGCAAATAGAAAACAAAGCAGAAATAATTAGTCTTACTCGAAATCACAGCATCTTATGATAAAATCTGTTGTCTCTAATCTTTATCAATTGTATGCCTATCTTATTCTGACAATCCTGGGGACAAAGTACTTCCTTGAGAATGCACATAGGAACTCTGCCAAGTGCCATGTCCCCTGTGCCTCATCTCCTCTGGCTGTAAGCTATTTCTGAGCCACTTTCTTGCTGGCCTTCCTGAGTAATGAGGTCTTAGCTCTTCTGGGATGTGGGAACTGCTAACTCATACCTCCCTGTTGAGAAGATAGGTTGTTTCCCAGCACAGCCCTGGCTGTGGCATCAGAGCAGTCCTCGGTGAGCTGGCATTGGTGATCCAGCACCTGCAGCTATACAGGTGTACCGCCTTCAGGGGTTCTGGCATTGGTGATCCTGTACCTGCACCCTTCTCAGGGTGGTGAGCTCTTCTTCACTCAGCTGAGGGTCAGCAGGAGCCTCCTCTTGGGAGGCATGAGTTTCTGAGTTTGGGAGTAACATGTTGCCCCTGCATGAAGGAACATCCCCAAACATCCTCCAAAGTCCACTGGAGATAGCAGTATGGTGCTGCTGGTATGTGCTGCCGAGCTGCCAGGTGCCTCCTATGGCACCTGTAACCCTGCTGTGGCTTACTCCCCCCATGCTGACTTCCAGCTCTGCAGCTACCTGACAAGAGAAGACAGGGCTCTGGAATAGCAATTTGTCTTCAGGACCACACAGTTGAGTAACAGACTTTGTTTCTATTACAGCATCTGATTATTCTAGTTCTAGCAGGCTTGCAGATTGGTTGCAAAATTTCCCTAGCATGTGGGGGCAGGCTCTGTCTAGAGAATAGTATAACTTTGCAATTCTCACATGAGGGCTAAATATCCATTAAAGTGGAATTGTTAGACTATATAAAGGTTGGTTATTTTATTATTATTATTATTAATTTATTTTTTCTTTGCTGGCAAAATCTAGATTTCCGTACTCTTTGACAATCTAAGCAATCTGCAGTGATAATTTCTCAGCCTGATTGGTGATACCATTAAAAACTGTTAATCACTAATGTGCAGAATAAGTAGGTATGTAAATTTACCAGGTTAGAAAGACTGTGTGAAATGATTAATTGTCTCTTAGATATTAAATTGTGATTATTCTGTTTAAAGGACAATTATTATTTTTAGAAGTAATTTTCCTGAAATGGCTATTTTTATACATCTGGAAGACACTTGAGCCAAACCTGAGAGATAGAGTGTCATAAATACATAGTCTAAATGAGGTCTGCAAGGTTATAAAAGAATATATCAAATGCCTTAAATATGTTGTTGCACTAACTTATGTTGAAATACATTTTCTAAAACTGCCTGAACTATGATTCATAATGTAATTTAGGAACACATTTTGAGACAAAAAGTGGAAGTTAATTTATAATTTTAATTAACACAGGTAATTCAAAGAGGAAAAAAAAATTGATAGAGCTTCTAAAAAGGAGAAAGGTCATACCTTCCCCTTTAAAATAAAAAGAAGAAAGGTCATATCTTGCCCTTTAAAATAAAAACTTATTTTTTTCTTAAATCCAGTGGTTTGGGTGTTTTTTTTTAAGTCTGCTCATTTTCTTTGCATTTGTTACTCTACATCTGGCTAAATTATGTAAATGGAAAACTTATATTTTTTTTTATTATTTGTTTTCTGGCAAGGATAATTAAAACAATTATTTCTCAAGTTTTTAAAATCTGAACTACTTAAATATTAAAGATCTACCATTCAAAAAATTCCTTCATTCTGAAAGCATTTATATGGGCATGGTTGTTCTGAAACCTTGTAACGTTAGGGGATAGTAATATTAAGACCATACATTTAAGGCAAGTAGAGAAACGCTGACTGGTATTTTTAAGCATAATATTAAAATCCATGCCTTACTAAGTCTAAGAACACAGCTTTTATTTACATAAACTGAGAATTCCCTTAAATAGTATTTTCAGATATGTTTGTTTTAGGAGTCATGATTTTAAATCAAATTTAAATGTAACACAAAATAAATATTTGGTTTCAAGCAATGGTTCATTACTATACTATATATGAGTATTTTATGCAAGTAATGACTTCACTAATTATTAATTAGATATAACTACTTTAAATAAGAGATGAAAGAGTTAAAATAAGGTACAAATGGGGAAGCCATGGAAAATGTTAAGTTTTTTTTTGGCAGAGTCAGAGTGAACCTTTTTATAAGGCCACTTTGTATAGAAAATTACTTTTAAAATTTTAAACTAGAGAGTACTGAATATAAAGAACATTAAATAGGAAATTTATACATAAGTAAACAATTTTAATCAGCAATTTCATTATATGATCTACATTTATACAAGGGGTGGCATTTTGCTTTAACATAAGTTAAAAGACAAAGTTAGAAATATTTTAGATATCACAGTGTTTTAACTTTATTAACAACCACACTCAGACTTATTAGGCAAAATTCCATTAGATAGTCACAGCATTTTGATAATATAAATATAAAATCCCACGAGCTCACGTATCAAAAATTGCTTAAGTCTTTCTAAAGCCAAGAGGGGATATATTCGCAGTTCTTGGAGAAATCAGGTAGAACAGACTTGGTGCTAACTGTACCTCAGTTTGAAGAAGTTTCATTGTGGAGGAAAGATCAACTTCATTCAAGAACCTCTAGCTATATGAAGTGCATCTTAGTGATAAGCTAGGAAATGTTTGGCAGGAGAGGTTTTATTGCAACTTATATAAACAGGGTGTTCAAGAAATCTTCTTGATTCGTTGTTGGTTCGTTGTCTTTATCAAGTCAGTAGTTCCATTGATTTGATGAAGTCTAAGATATTATTAGTTATACTCCCTAGCCACAGAATGACTGAAGAAGGGAGCTTGAGGGTAAATGTCGATGTATACTGAATTTTAAATCTGCTTGCTTGTACTTACTTAATTTCCATTGCTAGAGATTTACCGATACGTATTTTGAGATGTAAATGTGCAGGGGGGAAATCTAATATGTCATGCACAAAGGACTGACATTTAAAGGAATGGATATTTAATCTAAACATCCTCTTAAGAATACAGTATCCTGAAGCACACAGCCAAGGACTATTGAACCTGGATATTAAACAAACTGAAGTTTGAATGTTGGATCCTTATTGTGAAATGTATTGTCTTACTGATTGTATTGATTGGTAGTTCTTATTGAAGTTCATTTTGTTGTCTGATAATGATAGGGTAACTACTTTAGGGTCAATGAATTCACATTAATCAAATGTTGAATGTGGAAATGACCACAGGAAATGAGTAAAGACAAGCTGGCTGACTTTTATTGGTAATTATTAATTATTAACATTTCTAGTTATTAAAATTTCTCAAAGGCAAGCCAGTAAATTTATTCTAGTCTAGTAATTTGTCTGCTCAGTGCCTTTAGCATTATACTTGGGAAGTGAAATCCAATGTTCCTAATACAAATAATGTTGAAGTGATTTGACTCAGTTCTTACAGATACATTTTTATCATTGAGCAAGGGATAGGGGAACCCATTGTTCAAACTGTGACACTGGTAGCTTAGGAATTTTTTTTCTCTTAATAAAACGAATTTTCATGAGAAAACCCTCTCAGGTACTAGCAAGTTTTCAGTGGAGAAAGAATATAAGAATGGAGGGAAATGAGGCAAAACTTAGGTGAAACAGCACCTTCTTTTATAAAAACAAAACCCTAAATCATACTATCTTGAGAACTCATTCTGAGGCTCCTGAAAACTTCCAGTTTGTCCTTTCAATTAGTCCTAATCAGAGAATCACTAGGGTTGGAAGGGACCTCTGGAAGTCATCTAGTCCAATCATCTTCTTCAAGCAGGTCAGCTAGAACAGGTTGGCTCAGACCATGTCTAGTCAAGTGTTGAGTATCTCCAGGAATGGAAATTCCACAACTTGCCTGGGCAACCTGTTCCAGTGTTTGATCATGCTCAGAGTAAAAAAAAAGTTTTTATTTTTTATATGTAATTTCCTATATTTCTGTTTGTGCCCATTGTCTTGTAATAAAACCAATAGTGAAACTGATGTTCACGAAGAAGGCTATTTTAGCAGTGTCTATTCTGAATTTGTATTCAATAACTATTTTTTGACGTGGAGTGTATATTAGAACTTGCCAAGAATGATTTCAGCATGGAACACTGGGCTCTGTGTTTTGGGAAAATACCTTCCACTTGCAGAAACATGACTGTAACACTTCTCAGAATCCCACAGTCACTGCCGTAAAATAAATATATCACTTCTGGATATTTTACAGTCCACTCATGACATAATTTTTAAATAAATTTGCCTAAAAGACCTTTGTTTATAAGAAAATACCTTTTACAACCTGGAAATGTGTCAGCTCTCAGGTGTCCTGTGAATTGCTACCATTTTATTTGAGACACATGTTTGGACTTGGACTTTATCTAACATACCAGAACAGGACAAGACCCATGGTAACTATACAAACTGTGAAAGCTTGAGAACACAAATATTTACTGCATAACTTTCAGGAAAGGAGTATGATGTTTATTTTAAATTTGTTATTTACTTAAGTAAATAAACATGTAGTTTTAAAACAAAGTTCTACTGTAAATTAGATAACTCTTTAAATGTATCCCTTCCTGAGAAAACCGGCAGTTTCCTCCCCCAGAGTTCAGCTTTCTCTACTCTGGCACCTGTTCCAGTCTCGACTGTAGCCATATCCGTTGGCTCAGAAGCACCTTTGCTTCCTTCTAACATCTCTGTATCCCACACAGACTAAACTGGTAGTCAAGTGTGTCACATGGACCATGTAACTTGCGGATCTCTATGGCTCAGGCTCCTTGCTTCTGCTGGTGCAATAACAGTAATGCAGATAAATTTATATGGAAGTAATGTAAGTCCTGCCAGAACTTTTCTCCCAGCCACTGAAACCCTCATTTTAGAAATACACATAATAGCTACTGCTTGGTCAGTATTAACAGAAGCAGAGTTACCTGTGTTTAGATACCTGCTTCTGTGTCAGAGTGCTCAAGTATGTTTAAGAATTTTAGTAGTATTTTTCATCAAATTAAAGTTGAGATAATTGTCTTTATATGTTTACGTCCAAGACCATCAGTAAGTAGTGTACAGAGGATTTTTCAATGAAGAGTTGATTTATGTTCTTGAAAAGTGACACAGAATACTATTACACAGCATTTTTAACGTGTGCAGGAGTTAGTATGGTATGGTAAGACTGATGCTTTTATGCAGACACTAGTTCTTTTGGGAAAGTGAATTTTCCCTACCTTTATTTTCTACTACAATGACTTTCTGAAGGAAAAAGATGACCATTATAAATACCTTGTTTGATTATTGTCTGCACAGACCAACGTCGTTACTTATGTCTTTAATATATTTAGTGTGATAATTCATACGAGATCTATTTTCTATGCACATATGCTTCCATGCTTTCTTATTCTAAGTAAGTTACTCTGATTTTATAACCATATTCTTAGTTTAGTGGGGTTTGTGCTGACAGTTTCGTGTTGGAATGTCCACACATGTGAAAGACTACTTTTTAAAAAGTAAAGTGTTTTTTTTTTAATTTAAATTCTACATTTTTTTAAGATAGAGTGAGGATTAATACATGTATCTGTCTCTGTACTGCACAAAGACAATTCTTTCCGTAATCATGGAGAATTTACCATGGGCATTATTGTTATCCTCACTTTACCAGACCAATTCATAGCTGATCTGGCACTTGATATGTTGTGCATCTCTAGCTCAAATCATCAAAACTGACACCTCTGGAGGTAAGGCTGTGCATGTGCATAGCAGCTGCAGTGCATGTTCAAAGCCAGGCCAGGCTTGCAGTTCCCATGGGGCGAGAGCAAAGGCAGCGTTGTGCCCCACACATCCTTGGCAAGGCATTCATGAGGAGACTACATGCAGTGGCCCTGGAAGAGTTCTGAGACCAGCAAAAAATAACCCAACTGCAAGAGGATAATTAGAGTAATTCTGTGACTTGAGTTTTGTTTTTGAGGAAAGCCCAGGCCCAACAGTATTTAAGATTTTATTATTTCAATTTGCCTAATAAGGTGCAGCAGAGGTGACAACATCCCTAGGGCAGGAGTGTGCACTTAATTTTGACAAGTTATGCATGGTCAGAAAAAACAATTTCCTTTTGACAAGCATTATTACCTATAAATCACGTAGTGGCACACCAGCATTAATGCAGAAGGATGTGCAGACAAAGCAAAAGCTACTTCATCTACCTCCCAGCTCTCATCCCGCTGGTGCTCACACAGGCAGCTACAGGCAGCTCTTCAGCTTTGGTCCCATGGCAGATAACACCTGTTTTATCACTTTCTTCTCCACTTAGGGAATGCTGCAGCCTGCCTTGTGCCACTGTAACAGGGCCTGGCTGGGCAGGGTGAGTGATGGCCCATGGCATCAAGGGAGGCTTGGGGAGCCCAGAGCCAGTGAGCTCGGAGGTCTTTGCAATATTCAGTGTTTGAGAAGGCTTTGCTAGGGAGACCCTGGCAAAGGGCCCCAGGTGGCGGAGCCCATGCTCTCGGGAGAAAGCAGGGCTGGGGGAGGGCCCAAGCTGCAGCTCCCAGACAGCATCAGTAACATGCAGCCGAGAGGTATAACCGTGACCTTAGTGAGGGAGTATGCCTTTTTGGTTGGGAATCACACTTTCAAGAGATGGCAAAAAATGCCTTAAAACTTGGGAAGTATATCCATCAGGGACTTTGAAAAGGAATCTTAAGATTACATCTCTTCCTAAAAGCAGATGATTCAGATAAATATGAGGTACTAAAGCACTCAAAAACTTGAAATACCTCTTCTCACCAAAAGTCAATTGTGTGTAAAACAAGCATTAAGTGGTTACAGCTGCCTTGCTACAACTTTGTTGCCATGCCATGGGTGCCTTGTAGAAGTTGTACAAGCTTGAATTTCATATAGCATGACCATTTTTGGAAGTAAAATTTTGTTGCTCAAATGTTCAAAAGAGAAAGAAATCATCGAAGAGAACTGTTCTGTCTAGTAAAGGCTTGTATAAATATTGTCACAATATTCCCCTGACATCACTTCAGGATAAAGTAATAACTATGCCACTGTGTATTCTTATAACAATAATGAAATTCTGAAATCATATAACCCCAGAGCAGCAGCAACTGTTTATATTTTTGTTGAGAAATGGCAAAGAGGCTTTTTCGTCCCTTGATTATGCAATTTAGCCAAGTATGAGTTCAGTGTAGTTTTTAAACCAATATTGGAATTTTTTTTTTTGATATGTGTGTACATATGGTAGTCTGACTCCACCTTGCACCCCCAATAACTCTTCTTGATTGGAAACAACAGTAGTGACATGCTGCAGTGAGATCACTATCACTCACTAATTTTATGACACTTCTCTGACAGCTTTCCTCCCCACAAAGAAAAGGAGGATACTTTTCAAGGAAGAACTGAAGGGACTGCACAGAGCTAGTACCTGTCACAAGGAAATAACATTCTTCAGTTACCATTGTAAGAACTTAGTGCTCTTAGTCCCTAAACAGAGTGACCATCTCATGATGATCTTCTCTTTTGGAGAGGGACTATAAAATTACTTTTACTTGGTGAAGATGTTTAAAGATGTTTCTTATCTTCAAGATGGAGCTGCAATTCTAATCACCTGAATAATATGGCTCTTCCTCTTTATTTATCTATATCTATATATGTAAAGGAAGGTCAATATGTGTACCCCATCTGTATCTATCCTTATAGGAATATATATAAAAATTACTTTGTATTGTTACTCTGTATATTTCTTCTCTATATATTCTTATATATAAGGTAACCCTCCAAAATTATTTGACAGTCATAACAGTATTTAGTTATCCTTGTTTAATCATGTCATTTAAACCTCAAATTTTTCTGTCTAAGTTAAATGATACAATGCAGTAGATAGAATTTGTATCTTCCAAAGTTTGAGTTATAGCTTGGTAAACTATGAGGGTTGTGAACATATGAATAAAGTATGTAGCATAAAAAGAACCATGAAGAATCTGCTGAATTTCTGATAAGGAAAAATCAGTGGTACAAGCTCATCGATAATGATCATTGCAGAAGGAAAGGGGAATTAATGCATTTGGACTAATATTAAAAATAGTAACAGGAAAGGTTCATTCATGGAATTGAAGTCATATAAACAACTGTGCTCATAAATACCATAGATAGATGCAAGAAACCTTGATAGAATTAACTCTTGGGGAGAAAACGATTGATTGAAACTTTGTCTGTTTTTGATTGTTTTTATTTTCATGGCAAACTAACAGAAAATCCATTGAAACAAAATTGTACCAAGTTTGCTGGTTGTTTTCCATAGTTTCACCAAAATGTTTTACTTTTAAATTCAAAGCATTTCAATTTAAATTTAATTTTCTTATGTATAACAAATCTAAATTAAAAGAAACATTTATGTCAGAGAAAAAGTAGTGTGAGAAACTCTACTTTTGTGGAACTGATAAAACCCAAAAAAACCCACCACATTTGTGACAAATCAGTTAATGGGCCTGCCAGACACTGAGAACATTATTTGCATAATATAAAAGTAGAAAATAGAAATTAATTCCACACACTTCTATCTTTGGGAGCTGTAATTCTTCTTTTATTCTTTTAGATAGCAATTTCAGTAAAAATTATTAATACATTCAGAGCTTACGTAGGTCCTTCAAGTTTATACAAAGTAATACATGACAAGACTTCTCATATTTTGTAGAACAAAGATATTTTTTTTAATATCCACAGAAGTAATTAATCTGGTATGCACTTAAACTGCCTTTTAAAAAGATTTTTCCAGAAATTATGTGTAAATGCAACACATGCTACTACTGTTGACTTAGGCCATCAGACATATTAAAGATATTACTTCAAGAAGCACCTGAGAGGCTGTAGCTGGAAGAATTTGCTCCAGAAATAATATTCTAATGCTGTGTCTAAGCATAGGCTGTTAGTACTGACAAAGCATAACCTTCCTTTGCCTTGCTTCAGCAATCCTTATGAAATCTTGAAAAGGCTTATAAGCATTATTTTTTCTTCTGAAAACAGATTTTTAAAATTTTCCTTTTATTAGATTGTTACATTTAATATCAACCTACAGCTTTCCTCTTGCTGCACGTTTAGCTCAATAGTGGTCTTTTAATGACTGCAAAATGTCGTGTTTATTTAACTTTAAGAAATACAGATCCTAAGGAAAGATATTAAAGATCATGTAGTCTCAAATATCAACTCAACATCATGATAGTTTGGTTTATTTCTTAGGAAGTAGATTTTAGAAACTCTCATTTAAGGTGGATGTACTGGCAGATGAATATCTTGTGAATCCAGATACCACACTGACAGCAGTGAGAGATCAATGCAGATCATTTCAGAAGAATATACCTTTGCTTCTCACTACCTGTTTGCTTGTACTGCTGTCTTTTATTCCTCTTCGGTCTAGTGCTCTAAAGTATGAGGTCTTTGATGCAGGAAAATATTACTCACATTTTTGCATTACCTAATGGTATTGACTGATAATAACAGGTAATGTTGTTTGGGTCCTGTGGGTAGATAAAATAAAATATTGAACACATTCAGAATGTTATCTTTCTACCAAGGTCCACCAGATACCAAGTTCTTGCAAGCCATATTTCCATTAGAGAAGAAATCTGCTGGTGTGCAGTGATATGATTGTTATACAGAAGGGTTTGCAAATGGTACATAGGTACTATCTTCCATCTTTCAGGAGTTTCAGCCTAAATGCGTAATTCAAATGATCAAAAATCCGCTTTTGCCACAAAGACTGACTCTGTGAGCAGAAATGAGAAAATCCCTGGGGGTAATTAAGGCAAGGAACAAGATATGTGTCCAGTCTTGGAAACTTCCAGTATTGCAGTATTTTCTTCCAACATTTAAAGTTCTTAAGCTTCCTATCACTTCTGTTGCACAACAGTTCTTCAGATTATGGTATCATGTTTGTGTGTTATGATTCTGTCAATGTAGCTGTTTCTTAGAGTACAGTTGTGGTAACTGACCTCTTTAAACATAAGATGAGAATATTGACATAGCAACCAGGTTCTCTGTTAGTCTATAAATTACCTACAACTAATAAGAACAGAATAACCCAGCAATAAAATGGTCCTGTCAGGTTAACAGCCAGAGGAAGGCTTTGAAAAGTAAATTTGCTTAATGAAGGGAGTAGTGGTATGATTTGTTCAGCTACATTTACTTCAGAATTATAAGGTGGATTTTTGTAGGTTTAATAAGTTATTTTGTCAGAATTTTCCTGCTTTGGAGAGCCATTGACTTGAAAAAAGTATTCTGAAATACACCATGGCCCAGATACATTGCTTTACGTGTCAGACAGTTGCACAGGATGTAGCCCCTGAGTTCTCAGTGCGCTGATGCTTACTTAGCCTCTTGGAGATTTCAGTTGGCTGCAGTGAGCTGTCAGCTCCTGACAGCAATGTAAATCTTCCATGAGTTCCTGGCATCAGGAACAAATTTACACACTACGTGGCCTTAATTATAATTTCGAAGTACCCCAAAATTATCCTGAAATCCTACTTTGAACCAATACTCTTCTCCTGCTCTGGTCTCTTAAGTTTATTTTATCTGTAAGTAGATATACGGATCAACTAGGACTATTGGTGTATATGGTAAGCAGTTAAAGTTAGCAGTCTGGAGTTTCTAGCTTACACTGCACTTCTGTGAACAGAGAAACTACATAAGCGCTTACTTACAGTTTTCTGCTTTACGGACTTAAAGAACTTTTAAAGACGAGATTATGGATAGCTTTAGCAAGCAGACAAAAATGCACCAAAATGTTAAATATAGTTTCAGTATCTGTTTTCAGGTAGAAAGCTAAAATAAGTATTTTAGGATTAAGCATAGTTAAACATTTATGGTAAAATAACAAGGGCCAACATCAGGTACAGACAGAATATGGTATTTAAGACACCAGTGATAAGTGAAGTGTTAACAAAATAAAAGGTCACAATAAATAAACTTATGGTGCAATGTGAAACAAAGTAATACATTAGTTTGAGCTTGGCTGGATGAGATACACCAGAGGATCTTTTGCCTGGGATGTTCAAAAGGTTCTAGTGCTATCAGGGGCTCACTGGGATGTAGAAGGACTTGATAATCTAATTCCTTTTTTATCCTTTGAGAAGCTCAGAGCTGAGACTTGTGATTTGAAACTGATTTTAAAATCTACATCCTTATTAAATATTCTTTTTAACAACAAAAAAAATGGCCCACATGATAAAGGCAAAATTGCGATGTATTTTAAAAGCAAGCTTTGTCTGTAGAGTAACTGTCCCAGTGTAGTGGCTTTTTGTTGTTCTCCCTTGCTAGACTTTGTTATTTTCCTCCATTACAAGGATTACCTCTGTCAAACCACTTAGTTTTGGGTAGAGTCTAATTCTGTCTGTGCAATGCTGATCAGAAGACAAAATAATGCATAGTCTTGAAGAAAGCTGCTCGGGAAAAATTTGACCATGATTTTGAAGGTCTCAGTGAAACAGAATGCTTGGAAAAAAGTTTTAAAATGTACTCATTGATACATACAACATTTTAAGATCTATTAAAATATTTTATCTTTTGCAAAAATAAAAAATACACTGAAAAAAGCAACGCAGCTCTGTAAATCTAGGATACATTAAAGCTACTAAAGTGTATAAGAGCATAAAATACTAAATTCAGTAGGTTTTGTGGCTAAATATAGCACATACAAACATACACTGTAGGTACTAGAAGGAAGAATAATTGTCTAATTTATTTAGACAATTAAATGGAGAAGAGAGAACATAATGTTAGAGACTCATGAAGATTACGAGTTGGGAGTTGTCAAAGTTGCAGTAAATCTAAACTGAAATAAAAAATATGAATTTCAAAACTGATTTACAACTAGCCTGTATGTCTAAACTACACAGAACCAAAATAACTACTCTGAACTTGGCATGGAAGAGCCGGAACATTTTACATCATCTTTTTTTTTTTCCCTCAGAGTTTAAATATTTCAAAATGTCATGTCTACAAAGCAGAAGTTAAATGGAGTGCACCTTATCTATCATGTAGGCTACCATATGTAAACATAGCGGTTTGCAGATCAGTCACTGGTCCACAGTATGTCTCTCTGATGTCAGTGTTTACAAGACTGAGCATTTCTTCATGCTTTCATCCAGTTTTGCTGAAACTCAATGACAGCTTATGTAAATAATACCATGGTGGTGTATAGAAATCAGATTGGGTTGCAGTTGCTATGTTTGTTGTTTTTCATAGTCCCTTTAACTTCCTATTGCTAGCTTTCTTTATATATTCCTATTCTGTTCATAGCTCTGATGATACTCTTTGATGCCTTCCTTTTAAGTCAAGCAAATCTAGTTTGCCACTCAAGATAATTACTGTAACATTTTTCATTGCCACATTAGTTTTATAGATCTTTATGTCACTGTAAAATGAAACAAAGTACTGGGATTACATATGCTGTGACTTCCAGCTGAATATCAGCGGCTAAGGAGTCTGAAATGGTTGGCTTAGCAGCAGCTGCCTTTGGAGGTAACCTTACCCACCTGCCATGCCTGCCTGGGTTCTTTCTAGCAGTTCTCTCACTGGCAGGTTTCTTTATCCTGTTTTTGTCTTCAGACTTCTGGAAAGAGTTTAGCTTCTTTGCTGTGAGACTTCCTAACCCTTAGTCAGGCAACTACCCTGTCTTGTAAAATCATGGTAGACTTCCCTGTTGACATATTCCCTGTAGTGGGCTTCTTTGATATTTTCTCATCTGGGAAGAGAAGAAAATGTCCAAGCAGGGTGAATCAGGATTATAAAACCCCTAACTGCTCTCCTTTGCCACATCACACATCTAACCATGAACCCTGAGAAGGGAACATACAGTAATGACATACCTGGGCATTGGCCTCTCTTCTCTTCTCTGGATCTAGTCCATTACCACTCACAAACAGCAGTTGCTATATTTGCAGTCATTTTGTGGTGCTGGAACTGACTCAGAGCAAAAGCACAGAGAAAAGCCCAACGTCTCATGTAGAGTGTCACAGTTTATTAGAAAATACAACCTGATAAAGGTTCAGAGGCAGATTCTTTCTTTACTTGGTACTTCATCAATTCAGCAGGCATAGCACATATTTTGACAATTCCATAGCTTACTGTTTCTTTTTTCAGAGTGAATTAAATGATCAGTGTATTGTATGAGAACTGTTAAGCATAGTAACCTCATTAATAATAATTCCCTTCATATATTAAGTGCAAAGACATTGCTACAAGAGTGAAACAATTTGTGGAGTTAGAATAGCTTCCAGTAGGAGCTCAATGATTTAAAGAAAGACGAGTTGTGCATTCCAGCTATTCTGAGGTATCCCCCCAGTTCTGTTTTGGCAGAAAAACAACCAAACAAACCAAAACCAAAACAAAACCAAACAAAAACAGACAAAAAACCCAAAACAAACCAAACAAACATTTTTGCCAGAAAGAGAGTCCTCCTTGGTATACACAGATGCTTTGCTGGCAAGCTCAACCCAGAGACCAGTCATGTCATTATTTTCAGTTAATAACATGAACAGTGATGAAATTATCCAGTCTTTTTTTTGAAGTCTAGTCATAATACTGAACCTGACGAACTTCTTGTAAGGAATTAACCCTATGCCTGTCAGTGAAACCGATTTCTGTGACAAAGGGAAGGGACTGAACCACAACTATGGCTAAGTCCATAGAACTGGAAGGGACTTCTGTGCCAGTGAGGTCACTGCCTTTTGTTATTACCTGCATCCACGTGTTATAACTCCTTTCAGAATGCTGAAGGTAGAAAAATGTACAAGAAAACTATAGGTGGAGTTTCAAGCACATTAGTTCTCTCCCCCTTCCCCTCTCCTGGCCCATCCAAGGATAAAAGGTCTCAAAATAGAAGATATAGATCTGAACAGCTCCTACTCCTAATGTGGCCTGACTCCACCGTGTTTTCCAATTTGCATTGGCACTGCCAATATTCATTCAGTTCTGAGGAGGGCCTGGTATGCAAATTTTTTCTCTTTATTTCCCTCATGTTCCTTTCTGGTGCTTGGTGGCAGGTGTCACGCTCTGTGTAAGGTAAGAGATCAAGTAGAGGTTAAAAAAAGATTTTCTGTTCACAGGGCAATTTTGCTTCAGAACTTCACAATTAACATGTTGATAGTATAGCAGCATTAAAAGGACAAATATGAGGGAAGGACAAAATAAAATCCAAAATCAGGAAGTGTATGGTGCCGTGTCTTGGAAATTATTTAAATGAAACTGAGATAGAGGATGACTTTCATTGTAATCTTATGAGTTTAGGAAGTAAACTCAGCTATCTTTTGAACCCAAATTGTCTACTTATTCTTTTATATCCTATTGCTATTGAAAGAATTAAGTGCTGCATGGAGTTACCTAGTTTCACATAAAAATGAAAAGAAGTAACAATATTCCAGTTAGTTTGATTAAAGCTAGATAAAAAAAAAAAAAAAAAAAAAAA
>NW_009622871.1:36039-56724 GCF_000690535.1 Cariama cristata
GTTTGGTTTTGTATTTAGCTTGTTCCTCAGTTGTGTGCTTTTTACACAGTAAACACATTTAGTTTTATATAGTTATTTTAGTTATTTTAAAAATAATTCTCACTTTTTGTAAAAAGAGACCCTTTAACCTCATTTTGTTGTGGACCTAATTTTGTAGTGAAAAGAAAGAAACTTCCAATAGTTTGTTTGAAAGTTACAAGATTGTTGTTTGTTTTCTCCTATCCTGACTATAATACTAAAGCTGCAATAGTCTTCCTTAGCTCTAATCATTATCATAGTGAAAGAAATAGTGTTGTTAATGGCAGAGTAATGAAGATTCTCAGTGCAGTTTACAATGAAATTTGCACAGATTGAAAACAACTTCCTGAGCACAACTTTTTTTTTTTTCCTTTTTTCTATTGAAATGCAGGTGCTGTTGGAATGCAGAAGACAGGCAGACTTGTCCTCTTAAAGTTATAATTAACAAGAAATCACTGTTCCTTAAATACATTTTTCTGGTTTGTAGAAAACTTTGGTGTAAGGGTATCTCCATACAATGTTTAATTTTTAAGTGTATCTTGCTCTTGAGTAAGAGCAACTTTGAATAACTCTGTTCCAAGGCTAGGTCATTCGATTATGTGGTAGAAATACAATGGGGAGTAATCCCAGTGCTCCTTTCTGTGCATGAGGAATGATTTTTGCCTTTTACCATTTTTGAAAGAGAAATGGTACTTTTTCTTTTTTTTTCATCTTCTACTAATCTGGAATTTTTAATCTGTTTATTTTAAAAAACATCTCTCTGACAACAGAGACTATTTTCAGAAATCTTTTGTTACTTCCTCACTGAGCCAAGATAATATGGAAGAGTTTCTGAAGGAAAATGAATTTAGATGTTTTTAAAATACTCTTCCACATAAAGTAGCAAGAAGCCTTGAATTACACTGGTTGGTTGTTGAAATACAGCATTCTGCTGTTGAAGAGCATTGTTCAGTAAACTTTCCAGTATCACAGGGAAATATTGTACTGTCTTTCCTCTGCTTCCTTATTTCCACTGAGATTTGCATCCTAGTGCAAACAGGCTTCGCTACTCAGAGCTTGTGATGCTATGAGCACATATGGTTTGTTTAGGTCACCAGTGAAATTAAGAAGTATTTAGTTAAGCAACACATTGGGAAGTGTATATCATTTGGGGAATACAAAAAGTCCAAATTGCTTTATGGATAACTTTATGCTACCTGTATAATAGCTTTGTCTGCTTATAGTGTGTTTTTTCATTCTTTTCAATGCATTCTTCCCTGCTTCTACCTATGCTTTTCATTGGGAAAGATTTTTTGCTGTTTAATAGTATATGGTTTCTTAAGAATTCTGTGACTGTTGTACAAGCAGAGGAAAGTGAATGGAATACTTTCTTCCTGGGCACATGCAAAACAGAGAGCTGCATGATTTACTCTCATTGTACCAAAGAATAACAATAGTTTAGAGAAGGATGAGAGAGTCTAAAGCCATCCCAACACAGTGACTGGTTTATGCTGCTGGAGTTTGCTTCCAGAGCTCTCCAGAATAAAAGCAATAAGGCCTGTGTGTGCTTAAGGTCACTGACAACTGTAAATGAGGAGATGCAGTATATCCACCTACAAGAGAAGTTGTTTATATGAGTGAGACTGCCTTGCACAAGGGCTGTATAGCACTAGGCAGAGTTGTCTCAATTAGGAATCTGAAACAGTCCTTATACCGAGAAGGACGTTGCCTTGGTATAGCCAATGGTAAGTCCAAAGCATAAAATTGTATCTAAGGTCCCCAGCCTTCGTCCATAGTTTTTTTTGCATATAGCAGTAGGTACCATCTAAGATTTGACCCAGTCATTTATTTATTATTTTTTTTTTTGCAAATTCAAAAAAGACTGCTGAACTTTATGGAATTAAGTCTCCAAATGCAGTGTATACAGTTCTGTATGTAACAATCCTGAACTTAGTCAATAACTAGCAAAAATAGCTGAGAGCTATCAGATACTTTCTCCTGAATATCAAAGTTACCACAAACTACACAAGAACAAAAGTGATTTGAAAGTGCCACAGGTTCAGAGTAATCAGGAAATATTATGGTCATACAGACCTAGAGAAACCATATGAAAATTCTGCCCATAAACTAAAACTTGGCTTAATTTTTTGGTCTTTGGATAATAGTTCAAAGACTTCTCTGTAAAAAAAGTCCTGGACTAGTTTATTAGGTGTCTCTAACATTGTATTTCATTGTGTTAAAATGTTAGGCACCTTGGAAAGGGATTACTCCAGATAATAAACAGTGACATTAATCCAGTAGGAGCAGAAAACCACAGAATTTAGCACTGTTTTAAAAGCAGCAAGGCTTTGTATCAGACACAGGTATGTAATGAAACAGCTATTACCTATTACTAATAGATTCAATATTTCAAGTGATTTGTGGTTGGTGGTAGTCTCGGGTAGGGTTCTTAAATTCTGGGAATGAATAGCCTTTCTCTTACTTGGAAAAGTTCATCCTTGTTTCTACTAAGCATTGTATTCTGATGGTACTGTCCAGAAGATCAAGTCACAACCCTAAGTGATTTAGAAAGAAGTAGATCAGCTGGGGATGGGGAGGTCGTGGTTGTGGGGGAAGAGGTATTATTTAATGTTTTCCATTGCAGGAGTGAGACTGACTTTTGTTTTGTTGCATTTTTTACAAAAATTTACAATTGCATGGAAAGATTTTTTTGTTAGCAATTTTGAACAGTTTATTGGAAACTGTGTCATTTATTGTTCTTTTATCACATGGAACTAGACAAGAGAAGCCTTTAGTTTACTTAGAAGAAATGGAGTATATGTAGAATGTTTCTGGAAAGGCCTTAAAGACTAAGCTTCTTGACTTCTAGATCTCACTAAGAGCTGTAATATAAGTGGTACAAGAATGCAAGGGGAAAAAGTTGCTGTCATGGCCTGTCAGGTGATAAGGGCAAGGTTTCTCATCTGATGCAGCAAGCTGAAAACACTTCTGTTCTGTGATTCAGATTCTGCATTTTACACTTCTGTAATGTTTAAGCACACACCGCAGCATCAATCTGACCTTAAGTACCAACTTAATACCATATAGTGTTATTACTTTATTTTTCCTTTAAACCTATATATGTGTATACATGTTATATACCTCTATCACTTTGGGAAGGCTTACATACGTAAATATGTGTATGTACACGTGTGTATCTGTAGGTACATCTCCAAAACTATACAAATTCTACTTCTTTTTAATAACAATTCTGATAGGTATTTTGGAGATGTCTTACTAAGTAGAATCCTAATTCTTGCAACAAACTTAAATTCCTAAAATTAGCCAGTGCATATCCACACATCTAATTTCTCCTTTCTAGGGGTGGGAATCAGATCTTTGCTAACTTTTTGTGTATAAAACTGAAGCTCAAGTTGTGTTTTCATTAGCTTATGCAAACTCAGACTGATTGTGCTTAGAATAGCACTGAATTTTACAATAGTGCAAGTAAGAGCATGTATTGAGAAAAGTTTTTAAAGACTTGCTGCTGATACTGCTGGTAAGGGAGAAGTGTTGACATTGTTGCTGACATCCCACTCATTTTATTTAGAAGAACCTATTCCTAGTGACCAAAGATGCAAGCTACTGGAAGTGGGGAGGTAATGTTCTGTTTAATCTCACATTGCAGACTTTTCTTTGTCAACCATCACTTGTATTTTGCTACTTGAAGAATTGCTTGAGAGTCTCTGTTTCCTGTCAGGCTTGCTATAGAGCTCTCCTCCTGTCTGATTTCCTTGTGTCTTTGTTTGTTTCTAGCATTTTTGTTCTTTTTGCAAAATTTGAGTTCTGTGAAGACAATGAGCAAAGAAGTACACTGAAGTACCTGAGAAGTTTCTCTGAAGTACCTGAGATTTGCTAGAGCACAAATCTTTCCCTTTAGAAGCCATTTCTCCTATGGCTTGTTGGCATGTCCTGTTTAGAATCGCAAATAGTACAAGTTTTACAGATTTTTTTTTTCAAACTAGATTATCAGGGACCTTTGCAGTAGGAGACATGCTCTGTTTCTCAGATACCAGAGTGTTTTATTTAACAAACTTCTTGCTAATGCAAGCAACTTCAGATTTTGACAATATCTCCAGGCTTTCCTGCTCTCTTTGAGTCATAGTGTAATTGTGACTTCTGTCTCTTCATTTGGTCTGAAGCTATTCCCATATGTTCAGAAGCCATGTAGGTGGAGAAGGTGTAAAATGGGTATTTCACTGACTTTTCAGAACTAAATCTCAATTTAATATATACCTTTGACCATGCCACATGTTTGTTTTTCAGTTCTGTATTTCTAAATAGCTGATGCATTCTCTCAGACATAACCAAGTTCAAACCATTGAAGTAATCTTCTGAGAGGTGGTCATATATGAAACTCTTCTATTATTGTGTCCACAGGTGGTTGATAGAATTAACGAAATAGAGTTGTGATCAAGATACGCAACATATCCCTAGTCTTAAAACTAGGTCAGTGGTACGTCCACAATAGAAATCCTGTGTTGTCCTAGTGGAGGGCGGTGAGCTCCTTTTGCAAAATGTTTCCCCTCAGGAGTTTGCTGAGCATAGCTAGTACACTGAGAAGAGAGCTTGAGGTTGGATTATAACCTTTGATAAGGTTAGAATAGCCTTCTTTTTTTTTGTAGTAATAACTGGTTATTGCTAAGAGAGGTTTATTGTCTTATGTATGCCAACATGTGAATGATAAATATTGAGCCGCCTTTCTTCAGAGTAAGAAAGTGTCCAAGTATTAAACAGCTCTGATATCTGTGTTTGCTTACCGAAGAACAACAATTTTACCATTGCTTTAAGCAGTTTATCTAACCTATACACATACTAATTAGTTTGAATTCCTTTGTCTTCCTTCTCCCACCTGTCCTGTTAAAGTGCAGAAATTTTGTATCATTGTCGTTTGAGATCATCCTGGTTTTGTACTGAGTATCTGCAGATTATTATTCTTCCTTTAGACTTTGATTATATTGCTTCACAGAAAGTCCATGGGTGGCTAATGATTTTATGGGATCCATTGACTATGTTCATGCTATTTTGCATATGTAAAGATACATGAGTTTTTATGTGAGAAATTATAATATTGGAAGTTGCCAGGTAAGTGTACATGTCCTATTTAGCTGAATTAATGCTACTTAGATTTTGGGAAGTGTTATTTACTCTAATGTGGTTCTGGTTTTAGAAGCAGACTCTTACATATCAGATCAGATAACTTAAAATGAGAGTCTTAGTTTCTAGAAGTAGTGTTTCCTTCTGCAGGATATTTACCCAGAAAATCCTAGAACCTTGCACAATAACTTTCTCAACGTTACTTAAGATTGCCAGTCCTTCCTTCAGCAATTTTATAAATTAGAATATTCAGGAAAATGAATGTGAATTTAATTAAAACAAATTATTTAAATTGGATTAAACTTCTACCTAGGCATTTCTATTCAAAATTTACTGAATTCACTTTAGAAGTAAACATAAATCCAGCCAGGGTATTTTTATACTTGAGCATCTACACAAAGATTTAACTGAATGTAACTATTTCACTTTAAAACGTGAAGAAGTAAATAATATGTCTCTATGTCCATAAGGTAGCAGCTGACCATCCAATTTTAGATGAATAATTAATGACTCTTAAGAAACCACCTTCCGATACTGAGTTCCTTTATAACTATTGCCTTCAGGGAATGTTTTCACAGTGGTAACAAACCGAATATTAGCTCTTTTTTTGAATAAAAAATTTTTCTTAATTGTTTCCATCATATATTATGCTTCAGTAAATAGAATCAGTCTTCCAGTTTGGACTTAATACTGTTCATGTACACTATCTATGCAGGCTTTAACATATATGTTAGCACCCCACTGATATAATTACTATTATAATAAAAAGCATCTGCAATTTTGTAGTGGTATTTTACAGAATGATTTGTTCAGTCATTTGCCTCTGGAGAAAGTATAACTGGAGATGTATTTAATGCTTCACTCATCTCCAGTGCACTCCACTCAAGGCAAGGACATGATCCTTTCAGTCCCTGCTTTGCAGTATTTATTGAGGGAAAGATGGTTTGAACTGCAGCAACACTGGTAATACTGATGATTTTCATTGGCCTACTGGTCAATATGTTATTTTAATTTGTTTTTCTAGTGACTAGCAGAAATGAGAATAAAACTGAAAACTAATCAACTGAGGCAGACCACAGATAAGGCAACAGTGATACTTGGTATAACATAGGGTAGAGGGTAGAAAGGCTCTACAGAGGGATCTGGACAGGTTGAATCGATGGGCCAAGGCCAGTTGTATGAAGTTCAAGAAGGCTAAGTGCTGGGTCCTTCTTTTGGGTCATAACAACCCCATGCAACACTATAGGCTTGGGGAAAAGTGGCTGGAAAGCTGCTTGGTGGAGAAAGACCTGGGCATGTTGGTTGACAGCTGGCCAGTAGGACTAGGGAAGTGATTGTCTCTTTGGACTTGTCATTGGTGAGGCTCCATCTCAAATACTGTGGTCAGTTTTGGGCCTCTTACTATAAGAAAGACACTGAGGTGCTGGAGCGTGTCCAGAGAAGGGCAATGAAGCTGGTGAAGGTTCTAGAGAACAAGTCTTCTGAGGAGTGGCTGAGAGACCTGGGGTTGTTTAGTCTGGAGAAAAGGGGGCTGAGGGGAGACCTTATCGCTCTCTACAGCTACTTGAAAGGAGGTTGTAGTGAGGTGGGTGTCAGTCTCTTTTCCTAAGTTACAAGTGACAGGGCAAGAGGAAAAGGTCTCAAGTTGCACCAGGACAGGTTTAGATTGGCTATTAGGAAGAATTTCTTCACAGAAAGAGTTTCCAAGCATTGGAACAGGCTGCCCAGGGTTGAGTCACCGTCCCTGGGGGTATTTAAAAGATGTGTAGATGTGGTGCTTAGGGACTTGGTTTAGTGGTGGATTTTGCAGTGTTAGATTTACAGTTGGACTCAATGATCTTTAGGGTCTTTTCCAATCTAAATGAGTCTAGGATTCTATAAATAAAGACATTTTAATATCTGTAATGACTTTTGAGTTTCCTTGTCATCAAGGTTCATGATTAAAGTATTCATTAGAACCTTGAGGTTTTTTCTCCTCAGGGAGAGGTGGTGATCAAGAATTGTTTTTATTAACTATATATTATCAGAAGACCACAGAATTTCACAGTTTATTTTTGTCCTACATGCTGTGCAACCTATAAAAAGATTCAGTCTCACCAGTGCCTCTGTCACACTGAGAAATATTGTGAATCATTCTCTGATCTTCCTGAAAAAATTTGATTTCAGACTTACAATCGACATTGGAATTCTTGTTCAGCCCCTTAATGACCCTTAATCTTAAATAAGGAATAAGGCAATCGCCTTCTTGACCTTGACCTTATGAAAATTAAATAAATATTTAAAAACCCTACCAGCCCTCAAAAAACCCCTTGTTTTTAAAGTGGTACACAACCCTTTGTTCCTCCTGGGAAGGGGGTGGAGGGGAGGTGGTCTGAGCTATACTATGAAGAAATTTGATGTATAATATTGATGATAACCACGTTCTTTTTTTCCTCCACAAATAGTTTGCATTTCTTGGTAATTTCTTTTGTTTCTTCTTATTATTTATGTATTTACTACAATAATTTTCAGATTGAGCGAGAAATGCTAACTTCTGCTGGTAAAACAGTTTGATGTTGTTAAACTGCATTAATCTCCTGATACCAATAAGTCAGTAGATAAAAAGTGATCTGGTTCTTATAATAAAAACTAATAAAAATCTATTCAGGTCTGTATGTGGAATACCTTTTCATTGTTAATAAGAATCAATTTGTCAAACTGTATTTTGTTAGTTTTCTGGAAAATAAGCTTTAACGATCAACAGCTTGAGGCACTTACTTTTAAATGGGAAAACAGATAGCATCACATACTGAACCAATTTTCTGAGTACACTTAAGTGTAAAATTAACTGCTCCAGTGTGGCATAGTTTTACCCTTTCAGTATTACTTTTAAAAGTTGGTTTGTTTGTTTGGGTTTTTTTTGAGTTCTTCAACACAGGATCTTCTATGCAGTGACTTTCTGTTCTAAATGAAAAATTGAAGAAGTATATTGATCACTCAGAATAAAATAGTTAAGAAGACTCACAGATTGATCGATTATTTTGCAAATCCCAGAAATCGATAGTTAAAGGAGAAGTGCTAGAAGAGTTAAGCCCAGTAATGGACTAGCTGCTTTCCATAGCCTTGTTCCTAGGTTTCTTTAAGGCAGCAACTCAGGAAAATCACATATCAGGTTTAACCATTCTTAGATCAATCAGTGACACAGAATACCTTTTTGTATTTCCCCCCTCCCCTGCCTTTCTACATAAGAAATGTTTTAAAGATGTCTACGGGTTCTGCATAGTTCAAATGCCATTATTAAAAAAACAGAACTAAATATCCTTTTTTCTAAAGTGTAGATAATTCTAACCCATGGACAGAATGGATACTCTTCTCCAGATAGACAACAGCTTTTCAAATATAGAGAACGTCATAATAAAATAGTAATTTCAATGAAAATTCCTTAGAACTGTCTACCACAGAGTTTGGCAGGCAAGTTTTGAAAATCTAGCTTCAGGTTTCTGAAGCCATGCTGCCACCATTCACACATTTCTAGGAAAACTTGCCTTCAGGACCACACAGGAAAAACCTTATGGCTCAGGAGTCTTGTGGCCTCCAGGGATGGATTTGCCCCGAGCAGTGACCTTCCCTGTATAAAACTAAAACTAGGTTTTTACTAGGTCTTTGCTGCTGCCCAGTGCTGACCAGTCATGAACTGGTAAGACCAAGGTCAATTTTAGACAGCACCTATCTGATCTTAGAAGGAACATATTTTTCTATGGAAAATTTATGTTTCTGTTTCTCTAGAGGAGGGCTGGGAAAGGATTTCCATTAGTAGAAAACATGTAAGTTTTGGTATTTGACCTCATTGGTGTGGAATGTTTTCAAAAATTTGAGCTATCAAAAAATGGAAATTGGGTTTCCAATTGCTGCTGATAAAGGCCAACTCTTGTTTCAACTTAATGCAGTAAGGTCTTGACAATATTTGACAAAAATCTAGCTCTTCTTTTCTTGCGAGGATGGCTTTTGGCAGTCTTGCTAGATGTAGCCTACAGACCAATTACCTATACTGTATGAGCAGTGATTGTAATTACAGAAATGTACTGATACATCCAAGCACAATCAATATTAATTCTATTGAAAATAATACTGATTTATAACTTCCATCACAAAATTATACAGTGTGAATTGCAACTTTGGTAATCATAGTCAGTCAGTGAGAAGTACTTACCTACCAAGGCACTTCTTATCCCAATTTATATTAATTTGTTTATTGTAAATTCTCAATGTATTAAAACCATACTGCATTTTGTAAATGAAAACAATGCTTGCTGTTTGTGAGTCCCATTTGTGAGAAATATAGTTTTCTCATTATAATATCTTTTACCAACTTGTGCAACCCAGAACATGATTTTTAACATGGACAAATACGTACCTTAATATCCATACTAGAAGTCCACTGTCCATTGTGTGATGATAAGCTATCACTTGCTGATCATTGCAAGAAGAAAAAATGTTTAATGTCCAGGAGAGAACAACTGAACCTTCAGTAAGTAATTATTCTCCCTAAATAGCAAATACAAAGATTAAATAAGTGATGAAGAACACATGGTATGAAATGATGACATATTTTATAAGGATTGCTTTACAGACAGTTTAGTCCTCTAGTGTAGGTTAAATTAACAATGACTTTTAGAGCTAATGCAAAGGAGTGAAATTTTACCAGAATCAACTAAGCAATCATTTAATAATAAGAGAATTTGATCTCCATCTCTCTAATAATGTTCCAAGTTTAACATTAAAATATTCATATCAAATATTAAATTTCCCTTGAAATTACTAAAACCTTCTCAACCATTATGCACTAATACAGAAATCCTAGCAGTATTTTCTTGAGGGGTAACAGTCACATTTTATTGAACTCCTAAAATTTTACTGAAAGAATATTCTTCAAAACCTATTAAAAGTATACTTTATTGTTACATTTTATTACCAATCTGATACTTAAATGTCTTAGAGGGGTTAGTAAAACTTACCTTTGCATAATAATCTATTTAATGGTCTCACCCTTTCAGTATGCATCTTTGGAAGTGGCAATAATGCATCTAAAAGTCAGTTTGATGCAAATGAACTTTGCCAGTAGATCAAAGTATGTTGATACCTTCCTTCCTCATATATCACCTCTGTGCAGTCAACCCATCATCCACCAATGGTTTTCCATGAGTTAACAGCAATGGACACAGAAAGACTAAAGGTGCTGAGACAAGGGATAAGTTAGAGATACAGAAACTATAAAATCTGAAATTCCTTCCAAATCCTTCCTGAACGAGTATTTGTACTTTCTTCAGTGAATTTTATTCTGAGAGTAGTGAAATCCACTATATTGTAGGTGGGTAAGAAGTTCTTGAGTTGAATTTTCACTGAAGCCAATGGATTTGTACTAGCTAAGACTGTACTGTGTATTCATTAATCCACTTAGTATACATTAGAGCTTTTCACCCATCAGCAGGCAATTGATGTACTTCTTATTTTCAATTAAGTAACCTTAGACAAAACTACTGGGATAAAAAAAAATAGCAAAACAAAACAAACCCACAAGAGACTTAGTGGATATCCTGTGAGCCGCTCCCACCCAGGCAGGCATCAGCCTGCGTCCTTGCACTGGTGCCTCCTGCCCAAGGGCAGCACTTCTCATTTGTACTTGCTGAATTCCATAAATTTCCTGTTCTCTTGTTCCTGCAGCTTGATTAGGTACACATGAACGATATCCCTTCACTTGAGCATTAATGACTGGCTCCACTGGATTTAGTGTCATCTGTAAACTTTGAGAGTGAACTCTGCCACTTTTTCCAGGGCACTGATAAAGATGTTAAATGGGAGAGGTCCTGCAACATTGCCCTCCTGTTTCATAAACCAAAATTAGCTGGAGAAAATGTACTCTGCGAACTGTCCACATGAGGTCTCAATTCCACCACATTGTCACCTCACTGCGGTGGTGTCATGGTCCTGGTTGCACCAACAGACCTTATTTGCCCTGACTGGCCTCTCCTGGAGCCTCCACCCAGGCGCTCTCTGTCTGTTGGTCCCAGAGCTCTGTTTGGGCTCAGGCCTGTCAGCCTGGGGCACCCCAACCTGGCCTAAGCTGAGTTGTCGGTATCCCTGTGCCCAGTCTTGACTTCTGCTGTTTCTGAGCAAACTCCCTGGATGGACCCCAGCCGTGACTCATCCATCCCCTGACCTTGTCTGGGAGTGTGGATGGAACTCCATCCCCAGTCCAGCCCGGCTTGGGTCCTGCCAGACTGCACCCTGTCAGGGAGGGCACTGCTTGTGCTGTGAGCATCTGCTGCTCCTAGTTCATCCTCCCCTGCGGAGCAGCCTCACTTTTACTGCTGTTTGGTAGGTGGTTTATTTAACCATTTCACAGCTCTAAGATATGTGCCCAAATCAGGCATTTGTTGTAGAACATATAGGATCTTTGATCACTAAAGCTTCCTTATTTCCAGCCAAACTCTTCTCCAGCCTGCGAAGCAGGTCAGTGTAGAGGAGGTATAGACACATGGAGAATTCCAGCCTGGATATTACGGTGGAATAAGATAAGAATAGGTTGAAAATTCAGCTTTGACATCATAAAAATTACTTTATCTTGGATAAAATAAACTGATAATTATAATACTATTATATAAAAGATTTGTTTCTTTAAATGATATTACTGCTTCCTGTGGCACCTACTTCTGGCAATATAAAAGATTTTCAGATTGATAGAGTATTAAAAAATGCAGAAGTTTAGTTTATAATTTTCATTGTCTGCCCTGAGGCATGTTTCAGGCTCTTTCTACTTTTGATCAGCCCTGCAGTGAGAAAAGATAAAAAAGCCAAGCGTAATTTTGTCCAACTTTGTCTATTCTGTCAACATGCTAAATCCTGGGGAAAAAAAAAGCACAAATGGAAATATTAAAAATACATGTAGTAAACAGGATCATTGTATTCACTTTTTTTCAACAGTTTTCGTAGTTCTGTTGCTTATAAACATTTATTTTCCATTTAATTCAGATCATGCTAAAGAAACCATGCCAAGGGGACCTGGGAGATCACTTACTACTTTCCAGAAACTAGTAAAAGGTGCATGAGAGTCACAAGCACTAAGTCCTCTTCTTTATCTTCACAGCTCAGTTTAGTAAACAAAGTACTTCCAAGATTTTGCAGTGTGATTAAGCCAATTTTCTTTCATCTATAGGACAAAAGTGATTATATTGGATGGTTTTGTTTCCTGCAGCAAAGTAATTTTCTGCATGACCAGCAGTAATGTAACGCGGGAGATTTTAATAAAGGACAATTATTTTTAAAATTAAACTTTAAACAGAGTGCAGATTGTAATAATACAGCAGAGAATGCACAAGATTATAGAGCTCCTTTTAAAGCTGTTAACATTGCAATGCACTCTTTAATGATTCAGAATAGCACAGAACTGTCAGAATAGCACAGATTTTCCCACTCTTTCTTTCCTCCTTATTCCCCGCTTCATCCAAAACTTCCCAAATCTTGGATACAGAAGGAGCAAATTTCTGCATTCATAGAGATAAATCTAAACATTGTTTAGAAGTTTGTGTAAAAAACACAGTGTTAGAATAGTGTAAACATCAGGAAAAAAAATGCTCAACTCAGGAACTGCCACATTCCAGCAAACTTTCTCATCAATATGTTGATGGCAATCTTTAAATATATGATCGAAGCCTCATTTTGCATACAGAAGCCAAGGGCTGTAGGGAACACATTCAGACACTGCCGAGATCTGAGTCTGGCCATACATAGCTTCTCAAAGGATGGAGCAATGTGTTTTGTTGTGTTTTTTTTTTTTTTTTTTTTTTTTATGTGAGAATAATGCAAAAGCACTATGACCACAGGATGATCTTTATAACATCTGTGGGTCTTTAACCAGTGCTATCAGAATTTCTGTTATTTTGTACAGACAGTAATTTCCAAAATGTGTTTAAAATATACTCAGTTACTTTTTATTAGAAGTAGGAAAAGACAGGAAGACATTTCTGATGGAAAAACGTCATCTTTTCCAATTTTGTGAGATTGTTCCGAAGCATGAGTTTACTGCAATGTAACATTTCTTCTTCTGGGAAAAGATTTGGCATCTTTTAACATGTAAAAGAAATTCTGTACACAGCATATATACAACTGAAGAGTACATGCAATTATTTATTGGCTAGTGCACACACAGCAGATAGTCAGAACTAATGAGTTACTAGGTCTTAGCCTAGTTAATGTGCCCATTAATATGCTCATAATGGGAATTTTCTGGCCAGACAGTCTTAGATTAGGAGGCATTGGCCTGTATTGCTCCCTGGAATGGACCAGTGTTCAATGTCAATCGATACTCAGCATTGCTGTTTTACTATGTCTCAGTTTCCTGGTTTGTATTTTTTTTCTTACCATTGTCTGCTCTTTCATAGCTGTAGTTTTCCTCTTCAATCCTTGAGCTGTAATTATCTCAGCTATTTCATCTCTGTCTTTGTTTTACTTTTTTAATCTTCTGTATTTCTTATGTATTCCTTTGCAAAACCTAAGAGTTTTACTGGTAAACATGATCCAAGTTCATGCAGCTTGATGCATCAGATGTAGGCATTGGATTGCAGACAGCTGAACTGTTGGGCTAATGGATATAGAGGGACTCAGGAAAAAAACAAGAAAAGTATTTAATATGTGGAGCAAGATCATTTCTCTTCGCTCTATTTTCAGAAAAAGGCTAGGATGGAATGGTTACATATCTCAAAAATTCAGCACGTGGCAGAAACTTGACATATAATGTTAAGAATTAAATTCTGGAAGCCTAATGTCTAATTGCAACTCCTGTCAGGCAGTCCTAATCAGTGGTTTTAGAAATAATTAAAGCCTACTTTGGGGATCATCTCATGGTGTATGTTTTTATTTGATTCATATTTGTTTGACAGCTGCCAGATTGGTCAGTACACTACCAATTTGGCTGGGAGCATTGGCATGTGTGACCTCCTACCGCTTTAGCTGAAGATCCAAAGTTCTGGGGACAGTATCAGACCAGATTTCACACTGGAAAGAAAGCCATAAAACCCACTCATATAAGTCCTGAATAAACTAAGGACAGAATTTACTACTGATTCCATATAATCTTGAGCTTGTAAAGGTGAAATGGCTACCACTTTTGTTCATGGCTTTGATTATTCATTATAACATGCAGAGTAACTGAAAATAAAATGAAACTTAATTTTGGATCCTTGAGCAGTTCATCTGGACAGAAAAGCATTTTACAAAGCATGAGGAATCCAGATCCTGAAACATTCCCTTAGAGTTCAAGACTAGTGTCAGGAGGAAGTTCAATTAAAATTTTAGGCGTTATGCTTTTAAAAAAAGTTAATTGGTCAGATTTAAGAGTAGGAAACTAATACTTAGTTAATGTTCTGTTAGATTCTTTCAGTTGAGTAGTTCTCTTTTAATCCGTTTCTGTTATTTCCTTTTACTTTCTGTGGGTGAATCAGAAATTTCAGGGAACAATCATAGAATCATTATGGTTGGAAGAGACCTCAAAGATCATCAAGTCCAACCTTCTACCCAGTGCCACCATGCCCACTAAACCATGTCTCGAAAGTGCCACATCTAAATGTTTTTTGAACACCTCCAGGTATGATGAGTCTGCCACCTCCCGGGGCAGCCTGTTCCAATGCTTAACGGCTCTTACAGTGAAGAAATTCTTCCTAATATCCAACCTGAACCTCCCCTGGCACAACTCGAGACCGTTTCCTCTTGTCCTATCGCTAGTTACCGGGGAGAAGAGACCGACCCCCACTTGGCTACAAGCTCCTTTCAGGTAGTTGTAGAGGGTGATAAGGTCTCCCCTCAGCCTCCTTCTCTCCAGACTAAACAACCCCAGCTCCCTCAGCTGCTCCTCATAAGACTTGTTCTCCAGACCCTTCACCAGCTTTGCTGCTCTTTATTGGACGCGCTTCAGCACTTCAATGTCCTCCTTGCAGTGAGAGGCCCAAAACTGAACACAGTATTCGAGGTGCGGCCTCACCAGTGCAGAGTACAAAGGGATGATCACTTCCCTAGTCCTGCTGGCCACACGATTTCTGATACAGGCTAGGATGCCATTGGCCTTCTTGGCTGCCTGGGCACACTGCTGGCTCATGTTCAGCCAGCTGTCAGCCAACAGCCCCAGGTCTTCTTCCGCTGGGCAGCTTTCCAGCCATTCATCCCCAAGCCTGGAATCCCCAGCAATGGAATATCAGAGCCATACTTCAAATTCTGAAACACACTTGACAAGTAAGAACCTATTCAACTGGAATTTGCTGGAGAAACAACAGAGAAAAACATCATAGTGATTTTGTCGAGGTGTAATTTGAGGCAGAGAAACTATTCAGTGAATATGTTTTTACACATGAGACTCTGCACAAGTGAGTAGTTTGTGAGAACTAAAGTAAGACACAGCATGCAGTTAACCAACTGAGAGATGAAAATATCTAGACCTTAAGACTGATGCAGATTGTCTCTACATCAGTCTTGTATATGCTGGGTTGGTTGACAGTGCTTTGCAGAAACCTAGCATGTATGAAATGAAAGCATTTCTAAACCCCAGGTAAGGTTTTTTCTTTAGCTTTTTTAAAAAGTGGTTGGATCATTAAATACCATGCAAGCTCTTTCAAAAAAAAAAAAAAAAAAAAAAGACACTATTATTTCAGAGACTTCTCATTAATCCAGCTATTGACGAGAAAGGTTATATCACCATTGGATAACTGTTTCTAAATAAGACCTTACATCATAGAGAATATTGTCAATTACTTATGCCATGTAGCGTTTAAAATAGTTGTTAAGAAAAAATCAAACAACAGCCAGTGAAGCTACTTTTTAATGAAGTTGTCAACTTCAGATAACATTGTGAGATTTTCAAAGTCAGAAATACTGAAAATTTAGTAGGATATATGTACCTATCTCTCAATGATTATTTCAAACTATCTCTCTGTATCTGTTAGATCTGATGATGGAACATCTGGAGTATGAAACCAGGACTGACTGTTATGGTTAGAAAGATGGTACATTTCAAATATTATTCAGGAGTTTAATCAGGGCTTTTATTTCCTGTCATAGCTTGAATGATGGCAACAGGGAGAAAAACTAACATCTTTTTCTGACAAAAGTTTTGTATAACCTGTAGAAGGAAAATTTTAAAAATAATTCCCCTGTTGTTGCCAGATCATGTGAAGTAAAATGAGAGAATTTCAGACTCCCAAATAACTGCCTGATTAGTGTGTCTCCTAAATTACTCTTTCAACAGCTCCAAAAAGTTTATGTACTTTCATATTCAAAGAAAGAACAGAGCTTTTTAAAGAAATTTTATCAACGACATTCCTGTCTTAGATTTTTTAAAAATATTTTTCTTTGTTTCCTCAAACTTTGAACTGGACAATTTTATTACACAGAATTAAGAAATCTAACTATTCTATGAATATTAGGTCACTGCTTGTTCACAACTGTCTTTCATTCAAATTTTTTATTTGTATCTGACACAAGATTCAACTCATGAAAGTACAATGCCTCAGTCAAAGAATGTAAGCATATGCTTACAACACTGCAAATACTGCAAACAGTTGCAGTGATTTCTATAAGCCCATTCATGCTTTAAGACCTTAAACAATCTTATGTATTTGCAAAATTGATATCTTACTGTATCTACCATTTTTAGAATGTCCACTTTCATTAAGGAGGTAATAACTTGTGTTTGTCCTTTGCTATAAATTACTCTTAATCACTGTTATTTCTTCTATATGTGTACATTTTTCAGAAATTTTAAGTATTGTGAGAGAATGTTAACAATTACTCTTTAAAGAGAATATTAGGAAGAAAAAGTCTTGTCTGGAGTGATTAAGGAGGGAATATATCGTTACAAGTCTTGAAGATAAGGGCAGTATTTTATTCTTTTGTAGATATCAGTCTATTTTCTGCGACATTCTAAGTCAAACCTTTTCAACTTGTGTATTTTTTTTCCCCTAATACTCAATACTTCCCACCAGGCTGATTTAGCACTGGAACAGATTGCTGTGACTGACTAAACCCTTAGGGCTAGAATGTGAGTTACTGCATAAACCACTACAATGGAAGAACGCTCACTGGAGATGGGCAAGGGTGATGTGCCCATGAAGCTCAGAGAAAAACGAAAAGAAGTTGACTTTATCTCAACAAAGGGGACTGCAGGGTGGCCTTTCTTTTAGATAAACCACTATCAAAAGCTGAATGGATCAACTGGTGGTGTAAACATCTCCACAAGTTAGCCAGACCAGCATGAGGGGGGTGTGAGTGAATCCATGGCTCATCCAACATTGAGTATAAAAGCTAGACAACTAGTAAAATAGTTTTGAAGAGAGCAACAGCCTTGAGCTGGCTTCAACCCATGTATTCTTTCCCAGCAATTGTGAACATACAGCATTGTAACAGTGAGTGTATTTTAGAGACCAGTAATAGGAATCACAATGGGACTGAAATGTGTATTGCAGTTATGTTCTGCTAAGTTTAACCTACGTTTGTAGTGTGTTTTCACTACGTTTTACATCACTCTGCTAAATCAGAAACCTCATCATCAACCATATCTAAATAAGTAAATTGGATACTAAATGACACTCTGTGTGTGTGGAATATCATAGAATCATAGAATGGTTTGGTTGGAAGGGATCTTAAAGATCATCCAGTTCCAACCCTCCTGCAATGGGCAAGGACACCTTCCACTAGACCAAGTTGCTCAAAACCACAGCCAACTTGTCCTTGAACATTTCCAGGGATGGTGCATCCACAACTTCTCTGGGCAACCTTGTCCAGTGCCTCACCACCTTCACCATGAAGAATTTCTTCCCTAATATCTAATCTAAAACTTCCCTCTTCCAGTTTAAAGTAATTGCCCCTGGTCCTATCACTACATGTTATTGGGATAAGTTCTTCCCTAGCTTTCTTGTAGGCCCCCTTTAGGTAGTGGAAGGCTGCTCTAAGGTGTCCCCAAAGCCTTCTCTTCTCCAGGCTGAACAAGCCAACTCTCTCAGCCTATTTTCATAGGAGAGGTGCACCATCCCTCTGATCATCTTTGTGGCCCTCCTCTTGACTCACTCCAACAGGTCCATGTCCTCCCTGTGTTTGGGACCCCAGAGCTGAAGGTAGTACTGCAGGGGGGCTCTCACAAGAGCAGAGTAGGGGGACCGAATCACCTCCTTTGACCTGCTGGTCATGCTTCTTTTGATGCAGCCCAGGATATGGTTGGTTTTCTGGGCTGCAAGCACACATTACCAGGTCATGTTGAGCTTCTTGTCAATCAACACCCCCAAGTCCTTCTCCTTGGGACTGCTTTCAATCCATTCTCCACTCAGCCTGTATTTGTGCTTGGGATTGCCCCAACCCATGTGCAGGACCTTGCACTTGGCTTTCTTGAACTTCATGAGGTTCGCAAAGGCCCACTTCTCAAGCCTGCCAAGGTCCGTCTGGATGGCATCCCTTCCCACCAGTGTGTCAATTGCACCACACAGCTTGGTGCCATCGGCAGACTTGCTGAGGGTGCAGTCAATCCCACTGTCCATGTTGTCAACAAAGATGTTAAACAGTACCAATTCCAACACCGACCCCTGAGGAACACCACTCGTCGCTAGTCTCCACTTGGACATCGAGAAGTTGACTGCAACTCTCTGAGTGTGACCATCCGGCCACTTCCTTACCCACCAACTGGTCCATCCATCAAATCCATGTCTCTCCAATTTAGACTCAAGGATGTCATGTGGGACAGTGTCAAATGCTTTGCACAAGTCCAGGTAGATGACGTCAGTTGCTCCTCCCTTTTCCAACAATGTTGTAAACCCATCATAGAAGGCCACAAAATACCTAAAAGAACCTGGTCAGAGAGTATTGGACTCTGAAAATTGCCCAGAGAAGTTCTAGAATCTCCACCTCAGAGACTCAAAGCTTGACTAAATAAGGCTCTGAGTAATGTTAGTTCAACTTTTAGTTGAAGTCAGCTTTGCTTTTGCTGTGGACTAGATGACCTCCAGAAGGCTCTTCCAAACAAAATTATTCTATGATTCTACTGCTTGCATAGTCAGATAATTTTTTTTTCTTTTTCTTTGTTTTCTTTTTTTATTCTTGTTACAAACCAGATTGGTGTCTATTCCCATCTCATACTTACTGTGGTCACAACTTGGTAGACATTGTTGAGTACTAGCCAGAGCAAGTACCAGCAAATTGAATTCTATGTTGCTTGTATTTCCTAGTAACTTCTTCAACTTTCATGCCATAGCACATCTGGAATTTTCTGATGGGAACTCCCAAAGAGATTTCAGAAAAAACTGGGAAAGATTGAAAGGGTGGAGATCAGTTTGTCAGGAAAGGATTGAAATTAAATTCTGAGATGGGATGTTAGATTTACTAAGATGTTTGATGGTATTCAAAGAGCACAAAGAGAAAGGATCAAAAGAATAATAGCTGTAGTATTGTGAGGTGGGTATACCAGGTAAGAAATTCAGATAAGTATATCAGGGAAGAAATTAGAGGTGAAAATTTGGAATAACTATGAACTCAGGGAAAATGGCAGTTTATTTGGGGATGAAAATATGTGACTTCGGAAATATTTCTGGAAAAAAGTAATGGAACATGAGCTATAAGGAGACTTTAAGGTATAGTAAGCCAGACACAAATGAATGTCTTCTAGGAAAGCAGAGTGCAGCCCTAGCAGAGGAAAAAAAGCACATTATCGTAAGTCTTTTCCCTCTTTGGTGAATCTCAAATGTGGGAATGATAAGAGTATTTTGCATAGCTGAGTAAATGCATTGATATTCAAAGCATTACAGTTGCATTCCATTACTATTTTAAAATAAATTAGTAGTTCTATTAGTAAACAGAATTTTGTTGGAAATCTTACACTTTATTAGAAATAGTTTAATACAGGTATGCAACAAAATGAATGCTTTTCATATCCAGATGTGCTTCCTGAAGTTTTCTCTGTACCTGTGTAGGAGCTGATTATCCATCTTCTTAATCTTTCCTGTCAGTAGATATTTGGAACACATTAATCACCCTTGTGAACTAGCAACCAGCAATAAACTGAACAGAAAAGTTCAGATACTGTGAATAGTTAGAGGTTATTTCCTTTACACTGTCCTTCAGCTCATTCCAAACACTTGGTTGCAATTTCAGTTTATATCTCTCCCCTACCTGCAGTATAGTTGCATCATTTGGAGTTAACAGCACTTTAAGAAGACAAAGCCTTTTACTTTTTAAGTAAGGATTCCTTCCACTCCTTGAGCATACTCTATAGAAAGTAATATTTTCTGTCATGAAAGTAGTTTAGGACCTACTTACGTGTCACATATAGAAGTGCAATGTTATTTGTGTTTGAAGTATAATGATTTCTGTTAGAGTTACTGAAAAAGATCAGAGCCTGCAGAATCATAGAATCATTATGGTTGGAAGAAACCTCAAAGATCATCAAGTCCAACCTTCTATCCAATGCTACCATGCCCACTAAACCCACTAAACCATGTCTCGAAGTGCCACATCTAAATGTTTTTTGAACACCTCCAGGGATGGTGA